>NC_053133.1:1367205-1604765 GCF_010015445.1 Perca fluviatilis | reverse complement strand
CACCTTCCAGCAACAGAGACAATTTCTGGCCACTGTTGGGTCAGAAAGCCACCTCAAACAACGCTGGCTTTTTACTATAGACTTTTACCTGTAAGCCTACTTTTAAGCTAGATGTGGAAAGTATGATTTGTTTTCACCTGCTCTGGCAAAATCCAGGTTCCACGAGGATTTGAACTTCGGATGCGTGGATTCAGAACTAAGGTGCTATCATTACATGGAACCACCAGATGGAAAAGTTGTATGGGTTTTGCTCGGCAATTTTCATCATATCCATTGTATGATGATAGTAAAGGCACACAACAATCACAAAGTAGATACGATGAAAAAGCAGAAATTACTGGCTAACTTTAGTAATTTAGTAAGCTAAAGCGTTCACAGAGGGATGTGGGAAAAGGCAAGTCAAGAAGGTTTGAAGGACTTGCCACAAACAATGAAACCAATATTAGATAGGTCTACTGTACAAACATTGTAACTTTACATGGGTTGACAATGAAGATACTCTAAAAGATTTGGGGCTGTACTCTAATTCATCTTATTCGTGTACCCTAAAATGCAAAGAATTGCTCGGTTGTTTTCCCAATATCATGTTTCAGACATTAGTTCGAAGGAAATCACTTGCTGTCAGAGTGGGATTCGAACCGCTATCCAGTGGAGACTGCACGACCTGAGCATGGCCCTTGGACATTCGGCCATCTGACTGGATAAACAGAATTTTAGTAGAATTATCACAAAATTATAATACTAAATCAAATATGTCGACCATACATTAAGTTCTTAGGCATCCAGGTCATAGATATCAAGGGAAGGAGTTTCTCAATTGTCAGTCCAAATATATGGGCATGTATGGAGACATGGAAGAAAGTCACCAGAATTGTAAATGTGGCGGCAATGGCAGTACACTTATTGCGGGATGTGAGAAGGCATCTCACTGGCATTGTACCCCAGTAATTGCAGCCTAGGCTAAACCTGTGGTGGGAATCAAGATCCACCAATGTTTCTGTCCTCAATGTCCACATGAGTCCAAATGTCCCAGTAGGCAAAATGTCCACCAATTATGCGTGAAGCATTAAAAAGACATCTATGATCTGAACCAAAATTCCCATTGGGCTTGTGGCCAGCCAGTACCGATGACCCTCACCTCGGTATTCAAGAGTTCCTACAAGAGGTCAGTACTTTCTCACCAATTATTTTGTGTCGGTCAAAGTGCCTATTGGGCCCCGATCGCGATGACACCTGAGGAAGATTTGTTTGGCGATAGCTTCCAGCAACAGGGCCATTCTGGTCACTGTTAGTCAGCAAGCCAACTCAATCCGGTACTGATGCTTGACCCTCACCTCGGTATTCAAAGGAACCACCTGAGAGGTCCCAATTGTTGCGCCAGAATATTTATTGTCCGCTCAAGCTTTATGGCAACCATTAGATTGATCAGCGATAACACACAAGAACATTTGTTTTTAGTGACCACCTTCCAACAACAGAGACAATTTCTGTACTGTTAGGTCAGAAAGCCACCTCAAATAGCTGACTTTTACTATAGACTTTTACCTGTAAGCCTACTTTAAGCTAGATGTGGAAAGTATAGTTGTTTTCACCTGTACTTTCGGGCTTAAAATCAGGTTCCACCCGAGATTTGAACTTCGGTTACGCTATAGTTCGAAATTAGAGTGCTATACAGTACACCATGGAACCCTGAATTCTGGAAAAGGTATGGGTTTGCTTTCGGCAATTTCATCATATCCGCGTGTATGATATTAGAGGCTACGGCAATCCTAGAAGTAGATCTGGTGGCAAATTACTGGCTAACTTGGTAATTTAGTAAGCTAAGCGTTCACAGAGGGATGGGAAAGAACAGGATCAAGAAAGGTTTTGAAGGACTTGCCACAAACAATGAAACCAACTGGTAAGATGGGTCTATTATTTACAAACACATTGTAACTTTACATGGGTTGACAATGAAGATGCTCTAAAGGTGGGGCTGTACTCACAATTCCATTATCTTATTGCATATTAAATTGTACCCTAAAATACAAAAATTGCACCGGTTGTTTTATTATCATGTTTCCAGACATTGGTTCCGAAGGAAATCCTTGCTGTCAGAATTGGGATTCCAGACCCGCGCCTCAGTGGAGACTGCGACCTGAGCATGGCCTTGGACGCTTCGGCCATCCTGACTGGATAAACAAATTTTTAGTGGGAATTATCACAAAAATTGCCAATACACTAAATCAAATATGTCGCGATGTCGTAGGATTCTTAGGCATCCAGGTCATAGATTATCAAGGGAAGGGTTCTCAATTGTCGGTCAAATATATGGGCATGTATGGAACATGGAAGAAAGTCACCAGGGTGGCAATGTGCTTGACAATGGCAATACACTGTGCGGGGATGTGAAGAGCATCTCTAACTGGCTTTGTACCCAGTAATGCAATACAGGCTAAACCCTGTGGTGGGAATCCAAGATCCTGTGTTTCTGTCACTCAATGTCCACATGAGTCAGAAATGTCCCAGTAAACCAAAATGTCCACCAATTATGCGTGAAAGCATTAAAAGACATCTATGATCTGAACAAGATTCCCAGTGGGCTGGCCCTTGAGTGCAGATGCTGACCTGCCTCAGTGACTCAGGACCACCCTGGTCCCAGTACTTTCTCACCAGTATTTTTGTGTCGGTCAAAAAGTATAGCAACCTATTAGACCCCGATCCTTTGATGACACCGCAGAAGATGATTTGTTTGGCGGCCAGCTTCCAGCAACAGAGACAATTTCTACATTCACTGTTAAGTCCAGCAAGCCAACTCGTGATCACTGATGTGACCCTCACCTCTCGGTATTCAAAGGGAACCACCCTGAGGTCAGTACTTTCCTTAGAATATTTGTGTCGCTCAAGCATGGCAACCCATTAGATTGATCGATAACACACAAGAACTGTTTGGCGGCCACCTTCCAGCAACAGAGACAATTTCTGGCCGCTGTTAGGTCAGAAAGCCACCTCAAATAGCGCTGGCTTTTTACTATGACACGCACCGGCCTACTTTAAGCTAGATGGAAAGTATGATTTGTTTTCACCCTCCAGCTTGAATCCAGGTGCGAGATTTGAACTCGGATCGCTGGATTCAGGGCCCAGAGTGCTAACCATTACCTGCATGGAACCACCAGATGGAAGAAGGAGTTATGTGGGTTTGCTTTCGGCAATTTCATCATATCCGCGTGTATGATGATATTAAAGGCGCACAACAATCACAAAGAAGTAGATTACATTGAAAAGCGAAATTACTGGCTAACTTTAGTAATTTAGTAAGCTAAGCGTTCACAGAGGGATGTGGGAAAAGGCCAGAAGGTTTTGAAAGGACTTACCACAAACAATAAGTAACCCAGTAGATGGGTCTACTGTGTTACAAACACATTGTAACTTTACATGGGTTGACAATGAAGATGCTCACAAAGGTGGGGCTGTACTCACAATTCCATTATCTTGTACATGATAGGTGTACGCTAAACTGTAAGTATTCTCGGTTGTTTTTTCCCAATATCATGTTTCGGGCGTTTAGTTCCAAAGGAAATCACTTGCTGTCAGAAGTGGAGTTGAACCCCCTCCAGTGAGACTCGACTGAAGCATGGCCCTTGGACCCTCTCCATCCTGACTGGGTAAACAAATTTTAGTGGGAATTGTCACCAATGTTTACTCAATGCCATATAATTTTAATCTACAAGGAGTTTCTCAATTGTGTTGAAATATTGGGGTGTATGAAAGCCAGGGTGTGTGTGCTCTCATCTGTATTGGGTAGACTCTCTGTCTGTGCATGAGCACCTGTAGTGGAATCAATCCCAATGTTTCTATCTATGTACTGTCAAAATGTCTAGGCAATCAGTATGTAAAGCATTAAACTCTATGATCTAACACATTCCCAGTGGCTTGTGGCCAACCGGTACCGATGTGACCCTCACCTCGTATTAAAGAGGGACCACCTGAGGTCCTACTCCTCACCTATTTTTTGTGTCGGTTAAGGTATGGCAGCCTATTAGACTTCCACGATGACAGAGGGAGGATTTGTTTGAGCCCAGCTGCAGCCAACAGAGACAATTTGCTGGTCACTGGTGAGTCAGCCAACCAACTCAATGCGGTACTGATGTGACCCTCACCTCAGTATTCAAAGAACCACCTGAGGTCCAACTTTCAGCCAGAATATTTGTGTCTAACAAAGCATGGCAACCCATTAATGATCAGTCTAACACGAGAACATTTGTTTGGCCGCCCCTTCTAGCAACAGAGACAATTTCTGGCCACTGTTAGATCAGAAAGCCACCTCGGAATAGCTCGCTTTTTACCTATAGACTTTTTACCCTTGCTACGCCTACTTTAAGCTAGATGTTGGAAAGTATAATTTGTTTTCACCTGTCTGCTCGGGCTTAAAATCAGGTTCCACGAGGTTTGCAACTTCCGGATGGCTGGATTAAGGCAGGGTGCTATCCATTGTACACCATGGAACACCAGATGGAAAAGGTATGGGTTTGCTCAACGATTTCATCATATCCACGTGTATGATATTAGAGCGCACACAACAATCCCACAGAGTGGATACGATGAAAAAGCCAGAAATTACTGGCTACTAGCGGTAATTTGGTAAGCTAGCGTTCACAGAGGGATGTGGGAAAGACACAAAGTCAAAGAAAAGGTTTTGAAGGACTTTACCACAACATTGGAAACACAACGGTAGGATGGGTCTACAGGTAACTATATTGTTAACTTTACCATGGGTTGACAATGAAGATGCTCACAAAAGGTGGGGCTGTCTCCAATTCCGTATCTTGTGCATATTCGGTATGCCCTAAAATACAAGAATTGCTTTCAGTTGTTTTTTCACAATATCATGTTTCAGACATTGGTTCCAAGGAAATCACATGCTGTCAAGTGGGATTCGAACCCACGCCTCAGTGGAACTCGACCTGAGCATGGCATAACGGACCGGCTTCGGCCATCCTGACTGGATAAACAAATTTTAGTGGAATTGTCACAAAATTATAGCCACTAAAATCAAATATGTGTCAAATTATCGTGAAGTTCTTAGGCATCCAGGTCATAGATATCAAGGAGACAATTGTCAATTCAAATATGAATGTGGAACATGGAAGAGAAGTCACCAGGGTGGCAATAGTAGCGACAATGGCAATACATATAGGGATGTGAAGGCATCTCACTGGCTTTGTACCCCAATGTGCAATACAGGTAAACCCTGTGAGGTGGGAATCAAGATCCCTGTGTTTCTGTCCTCAATGTCCACATGGGTCAGAAATGTCCAGTAGACCAAAATGTCCTGTGTACGTGAAAGCATTAAAAAGACATCTATGATCTGAACAAGATTCCCAGTGGGCTTTGCTGGCCAGCCGGTACCGATGTGACCCTCACCTGGGTATTCAAGGGGACCACCTGAGGTCCAGTACTTTCTCACCAGTATTTTGTGTCGGTCAAGTAGCAACTAATGGGCCCCAGTCCGTGACGCGAGAGATGATTTGTTTGGCGGCCAGCTACCAGCAACAGGGGTGAATTTCTGGTCACTGTTAGTCAGCAAACCAACTCAATGCGTTGCCTGATGTGACCCTCACCTCAGTATTCAAAGACCTACCTGAGGTCCAGTGCTTTCCTAGCCAGAATATTTGTGTCCGCTCAAAGCATGGCAACCCATTAGATTGATCCGGAGTAACACACAAGAACATTTGTTTGGGTACCTTCCAGCAACAGAGACAATTTCTGGCCACTGTTAGGTCAGAAGCATACCTCAAACCAAGCTGGCACTATAGACTTTTACCTGTAAGCCTACTTTAAAGCTAGATGTGGAGAGAAGTATGATTTGTTTTTTCACCTGTACTCTGGCTAAAATCAGGGTTCCTGCAGTTTAGGCTGGATGCGGCTGGATTCAAGAACAGAGTGCTAACCATTACACCATGGAACCACCAGATGGAAAAGGATTATGGGTTTGCTCGGCAATTTCATCATATCCGCGTGTATGATATTAAAGAGGCACACAACAATCACAAAGTAGATGCGATGAAAAGCAGAATTACTGGCTAACTTTAGTAATTTTAGTAAATGGTTCACAGGGATGTGGGAAGAAGACAGAATCCAAGAAGGTTTGAAGGGACTTGCCACAAACAATGAAACCAGCAGTAGATGGGTCTATAGTATTTTGCAAACCACATTAATAACTTTACATGGGTTGACAATGGGAGATGCTCACAAAGGTGGGGCTGTACTCACAATTTCATTATCTTGTGCATATTAGGTATACCTAAAATGCAAGAATTGCTCCGGTTGTTTTTCCCCCAATATCATGTTTCAGACATTAGTTCAGAAAGGAAATCACTTGCTGTCAGAGTGGGATTGGACCATCAGTGGAGACTTCGACCTAGGCATGGACATTTCAGCCATCCTGACTGGATAAACAAATTTTAGTGGGAATTGTCACAAAATTATAATACACTAAATCAAATATGTCAAGATCGTAGAAGTTCTTAGGCATCGGGTAGATATGGGGAAGGTTCTCAATTGTCAGTCAAATATGGGCATGTATGGAGACATGGAAGAAAGTCATCAGGGTGGCAGTAGTAGCTTGACAATGGCAATACACTGTCGTGGAATGTGAAGGCATCTCCACTGGCTTTGTCACTGTAGTGCAACGTGCAGGCTAACCCTATGGTGAATCAAGATCCTCATGTTTCTGTCCTCAATGTCCACTGGGTCCAGGAAATGTCCCAGTGACCAAATGTCCACCAATTACCATTAGTGAAAGCATTAAAGAGACATCTATGATGAACAGATTCCCAGTGGGCTTGTGGCCAGCCCGGTACCCGATGTGACCCTCACCTACGGTGTTAGGGGAGCCACCTGAGGGTCCCAGTACTTTCTCACCAGTATTTTGTGTCCGGTCAAGGGTATAGCAACCTATTAGACTGATCGTGTGATGACCTGACAAGAGAAGATTTGTTTGGCTGACCAGCTTCCAGCAACAGAGACAATTTCTGGTCACTGTTGGGTCAGACAAAGCCAACTCACTGCAGTACTTGTACCCTCACCTCAGTATTCAAGAACCACCCTGAGTCCCAGTACTTTTACCAGATTTTGTGTAAACTGGCACCCATTAGATTGTCCTTGTAACACAGCATTTGTTTTGGCCGTCCCCTTCCAGCAACAGGACATTTTCTGCCACTGTTATTGGGTCGCCACCTCGCTGCTTTTACTATAGACTTTTTACCTGTAAGCCTACTTTAAGCTAGATGTGGAAAGGTATGATTTGTTTTCACCTGTACTGGGGCTTAAAATCAGGTTCCACCGAGATTTGAACTCCGGATCGCTGGATTCAGAGCCCAGAGTGCTAACCATTACACCATGGAACCACCAGATGGAAAAGGTTATGGGTTTGCTTTCGGCAATTTCATCATATCCACGTGTATGATATTAAAGGCCCACAACAATCACAAAGTAGATACGATGAAAAGCGAAATTACTGGCTAATTTTAGTAATTTAGTAAGCTAAGCGTTCACAGAGGATGTGGGGAAAAGGCAAGTCAAAGGAAAAGGTTTTGAAGGACTTGCCACAAAACAATGAAACCAGCAGTAGATGGGTCTACTGTGTACAAACACATTGTAACTTTACATGGGTTGACAATGAAGATGCTCACAAAAGGTGGGGCTGTACTCACAATTCCGTTATCTTGTGCATATTGGTACCCTAAATACAAAAGAATTGCTAACAGTTGTTTTCCTAATATCATGTTTCAGACATTAGTTCCAAAGGAAATCACTTGCTGTCAAGTGGGATTGAACCCACGCCTCCAGTGGAGGCTCACGACCTGAACGCAGCCTTGGACCCTTCGGCCACTCCTGACTGGATAAGCAAATTTTAGTGGGAATTGTCACAAAAATTATAATACACTAAATCAAATATGTCACGATATAAATGGTTCTTAGGCATCAGGTCATAGATATCAAGGAAGGTTTCTCAATTGTCAGTCCAATATATGGGCATGTATGGAGACATGGAAGAAAGTCACAGGGTGGCAATGTGCTTGACAATGGCAATACACTGTGCGCGGATGTGAGAAGGCATCTCACTGGCTTTGTACCCCAATGTGCAATACAGGCTAACCCTGTGGTGGGAATCAAGATCCACCAATGTTTCTGTCCTCAATGTCCACATGAGTCCAGAAATGTCCCAGTAGGCCAAAATGTCCACCAATTAGCCACGTGAAAGCATTAAAAGACATCTATGATCTGAACAAGATTCCCAGTGGGCTTGGCCAGCCGGTACCGATGTGACCCTCACCTCTGTATTCAAGGGGACCACCAGAGGTCCGTACTTTCCTCCAGTATTTTTGTTCGGTAATATACACCATTAGACGGTACGAGAAGATTTGTTTGGCTGCCACCTTCAGCAAAGATTTTCCGTAGTAACACTCTGGTACGTGCCCCCGTATCAAAGACACCTGAGGCCAGTACTTTCGCCAGAATATTTGTGTCCGCTCAAGCATGGCAACCCATTAGATTGACAGCGATCACACAAGAACATTTGTTTCGGCCACCTTCCAGCAACAGAGACAATTTCTAGCCCCTGTTGGGTCAGAAAGCCACCGTCTAGCTTTTTACTATAGACTTTTTACCTGTACAGCCTACTTTAAAGCTAGATGTGGAAAGTATGATTTGTTTTTCACCTGTAGTCTGGCTTAAAATCAGGTTCCAACGAGATTTGAGAACTTGGATGCGCTGGATTCAGAGCCCAGAGTGCTAACCATTACACCATGGAACCACCAGATGGAAAAGTTATGGGTTTGCTCGGCATTTCATCATCATGCGCGTGTATTACAAGGGCGCACAACAATCACAAAGTAGATCGATGAAAAGCAGAAATTACTGGCTAACTTTAGTAATTTAATAAGCAAGCGTTCACAGAGGATGTGGGAAAAGGCAAGTCAAGAAAGGTTTTGAAGGACTTGCCACAAACAATGCAAACCAGTAGATAGGTCTACTGCTGTACAAGCATTGTAACTTTACATGGGTTGACAATGAAGATGCTCACAAAGGTGGGGCTGTACTCACAATTCCGTATCTTGTGCATATTCGTGTACCCTAAAATACAAAGAATTGCTCGGTTGTTTTTTTCCCAATATCATAGTTTCAGACATTAGTTGGCTCCAAAAGGAAATCACTTGCTGTCAGAAGTGGGATTTGAACCACGCCTCCAGTGGAGAACGCACACTTGAACATAGCGCACTTGGACCGCTCGCCTCCTGACTGAATAAACAGAATTTTAGTGGGAATTGTCACAAAAAATTATAATACACTAAATCAAATATGTCACGATATCGTAAGTTCTTAGGCATCCAGGTCATAGATATCAAGGGAAGGTTTCTCAATTGTCAGTCCAAATATATGGGCATGTATGGAGACATGGAAGAAAGTCACCAGGGTGGCAATGTGTGACAATGGCAATACACTGTGCGGGATGTGAAGGCATCTCACTGGCGTTGTACCCCAATGTGCAATACAGGCTAAACCCTGTGGTGGGAATCAAGATCCACCAATGTTTCTGTCCTCAATGTCCACGTAGTCCAGAAATGTCCCAGTAGGCCAAAATGTCCACCAATTAGCCAGCGTAAAGCATTAAAAGACATCTATGATCTGAACAAGATTCCCAGTGGGCTTGTGGCCAGCCGGTACCGATGTGACCCTCACCTCGGTATTCAAGGGGACCACCTGAGGTCCCAGTACTTTCTCACCAGTATTTTGTGTCCGGGTCAAAGTATAGCAACCTATTAGACTGATCCGCGATGACACACGAAGAGAAGATTTGTTTGGCGGCCACCTTCCAGCAACAGAGACAATTTCTGGTCACTGTTAAGTCAGCAAGCCAACTCAATCGGTACTGATGTGACCCTCAACTCAGTATTCAAAGGAACCACCTGAGGTCCCAGTACTTTCCCTCGAAATATTTGTGTCCGCTCAAAGCATGGCAACCCATTAGATTGATCCGCGATAACACACAAGAACATTTGTTTGGCGCCACCTTCCAGCAACAGAGACAATTTCTGGCCACTGTTAGGTCAGAAAGCCACAACGCTGGCTTTTTACTATAGACTTTTTACCTGTAAGCCTACTTTAAGCTAGATGTGGAAAGTATGATTTGTTTTTTCACCTGTACTCTGGCTTAAAATCAGGTTCCACCGAGATTTGAACTCGGATCGCTGGATTCAGAGCCCAGAGTGCTAACCATTACACCATGGAACCACCAGATGGAAAAGTTATGGGTTTGCTCGGCAATTTCATCATATCCATGTATGATATTAAAGGCACACAACAATCACAAAGTAGATACGTTGAAAAGCAGAAATTACTGGCTAACTTTAGTAATTTAGTAAGCTAAGCGTTCACAGAGGATGTGGGAAAAGGCAAGTCAAGAAAGGTTTTGAAGGACTTGCCACAAACAATGAAACCAGCAGTAGATAGGTCTACTGTGTACAAACACATTGTAACTTTACATGGGTTGACAATGAAGATGCTCACAAAAGGTGGGGCTGTACTCACAATTCCGTATCTTGTGCATATCGTCGTACCCTAAAATACAAAGAAATTGCTCGGTTGTTTTTCCCCAATATCATGTTTCAGACATTAGTTCCAAAGGAAATCACTGCTGTTCAGAAGTGGAATTCGAACCCCGCCCTCCAGTGGAGACTGCGACCTGAACGCAGCGCCTTGGACCGCCGCGGCCATCCTGACTGAACAAACAGAATTTTAGTGGGAATTGTCACAAAAATTATAATACACTAAATCAAATATGTCACGATATCGTAAGTTCTTAGGCATCCAGGTCATAGATATCAAGGGAAGGTTTCTCAATTGTCAGTCCAAATATATGGGCATGTATGGAGACATGGAAGAAAGTCACCAGGGTGGCAATGTGCTTGACAATGGCAATACACTGTGCGGGATGTGAAGGCATCTCACTGGCTTTGTACCCCAATGTGCAATACAGGCTAAACCCTGTGGTGGGAATCAAGATCCACCAATGTTTCTGTCCTCAATGTCCACATGAGTCCAGAAATGTCCCAGTAGGCCAAAATGTCCACCAATTAGCCGCCGTGAAAGCATTAAAAAGACATCTATGATCTGAACAAGATTCCCAGTGGGCTTGTGGCCAGCCGGTACCGATGTGACCCTCACCTCGGTATTCAAGGGGACCACCTGAGGTCCCAGTACTTTCTCACCAGTATTTTTGTGTCCGGTCAAAGTATAGCAACCTATTAGACTGATCCGCGATGACACACGAGAAGATTTGTTTGGCGGCCAGCTTCCAGCAACAGAGACAATTTCTGGTCACTGTTAAGTCAGCAAGCCAACTCAATCGGTACTGATGTGACCCTCACCTCAGTATTCAAAGGAACCACCTGAGGTCCCAGTACTTTCGCCAGAATTTTTGTGCCGCTCAAAGCATGGCAACCCATTAGATTGATCCGCGATAACACACAAGAACATTTGTTTGGCGGCCACCTTCCAGCAACAGAGACAATTTCTGGCCACTGTTAGGTCAGAAAGCCACCGCTGGCTTTTTACTATAGACTTTTTACCTGTAAGCCTACTTTAAGCTAGATGTGGAAAGTATGATTTGTTTTTTTCACCTGTAGTCTGGCTTAAAATCAGGTTCCACCGAGATTTGAACTCGGATCGCTGGATTCAGAGCCCAGAGTGCTAACCATTACACCATGGAACCACCAGATGGAAAAGTTATGGGTTTGCTCGGCAATTTCATCATATCCAGTGTATGATATTAAAGGCACACAACAATCACAAAGTAGATACGATGAAAAAGCAGAAATTACTGGCTAACTTTAGTAATTTAGTAAGCTAAGCGTTCACAGAGGATGTGGGAAAAGGCAAGTCAAGAAAGGTTTTGAAGGACTTGCCACAAACAATGAAACCAGCAGTAGATAGGTCTACTGTGTACAAACACATTGTAACTTTACATGGGTTGACAATGAAGATGCTCACAAAAGGTGGGGCTGTACTCACAATTCCGTATCTTGTGCATATTCGTGTACCCTAAAATACAAAGAATTGCTCGGTTGTTTTTTCCCCAATATCATGTTTCAGACATTAGTTCCAAAGGAAATCACTTGCTGTCAGAAGTGGGATTCGAACCCCGCCTCCAGTGGAGACTGCGACCTGACGCGCCTTGGCCTTGGACCGCTTCGGCCATCCTGACTGGATAAACAGAATTTTAGTGGGAATTGTCACAAAAATTATAATACACTAAATCAAATATGTCACGATATCGTAAGTTCTTAGGCATCCAGGTCATAGATATCAAGGGAAGGTTTCTCAATTGTCAGTCCAAATATATGGGCATGTATGGAGACATGGAAGAAAGTCACCAGGGTGGCAAATGTGCTTGACAATGGCAATACACTGTGCGGGATGTGAAGGCATCTCACTGGCATTGTACCCCAATGTGCAATACAGGCTAAACCCTGTGGTGGGAATCAAGATCCACCAATGTTTCTGTCCTCAATGTCCACATGAGTCCAGAAATGTCCCAGTAGGCCAAAATGTCCACCAATTAGCCACGTGAAAGCATTAAAAAGACATCTATGATCTGAACAAGATTCCCAGTGGGCTTGTGGCCAGCCGGTACCGATGTGACCCTCACCTCGGTATTCAAGGGGACCACCTGAGGTCCCAGTACTTTCTCACCAGTATTTTTGTGTCCGGTCAAAGTATAGCAACCTATTAGACTGATCCGCGATGACACACGAGAAGATTTGTTTGGCGGCCAGCTTCCAGCAACAGAGACAATTTCTGGTCACTGTTAAGTCAGCAAGCCAACTCAATCGGTACTGATGTGACCCTCACCTCAGTATTCAAAGGAACCACCTGAGGTCCCAGTACTTTCTCGCCAGAATATTTGTGTCCGCTCAAAGCATGGCAACCCATTAGATTGATCCGCGATAACACACAAGAACATTTGTTTGGCGGCCACCTTCCAGCAACAGAGACAATTTCTGGCCACTGTTAGGTCAGAAAGCCACCTCAAGCCAACGCTGGCTTTTTACTATAGACTTTTTACCTGTAAGCCTACTTTAAGCTAGATGTGGAAAGTATGATTTGTTTTTTTCACCTGTACTCGGGCTTAAAATCAGGTTCCACCGAGATTTGAACTCGGATCGCTGGATTCAGAGCCCAGAGTGCTAACCATTACACCATGGAACCACCAGATGGAAAAGGTATGGGTTTGCTCGGCAATTTCATCATATCCACGTGTATGATATTAAAGGCACACAACAATCACAAAGTAGATACGATGAAAAAGCAGAAATTACTGGCTAACTTTAGTAATTTAGTAAGCTAAGCGTTCACAGAGGATGTGGGAAAAGGCAAGTCAAGAAAAGGTTTTGAAGGACTTGCCACAAACAATGAAACCAGCAGTAGATAGGTCTACTGTGTACAAACACATTGTAACTTTACATGGGTTGACAATGAAGATGCTCACAAAAGGTGGGGCTGTACTCACAATTCCGTATCTTGTGCATATTCGTGTACCCTAAAATGCAAAGAATTGCTCGGTTGTTTTTTCCCCAATATCATGTTTCAGACATTAGTTCCAAAGGAAATCACTTGCTGTCAGAAGTGGGATTCGAACCCACGCCTCCAGTGGAGACTGCGACCTGAACGCAGCGCCTTGGACCGCTCGGCCATCCTGACTGGATAAACAGAATTTTAGTGGGAATTGTCACAAAAATTATAATACACTAAATCAAATATGTCACGATATCGTAAGTTCTTAGGCATCCAGGTCATAGATATCAAGGGAAGGTTTCTCAATTGTCAGTCCAAATATATGGGCATGTATGGAGACATGGAAGAAAGTCACCAGGGTGGCAATGTGCTTGACAATGGCAATACACTGTGCGGGATGTGAAGGCATCTCACTGGCTTTGTACCCCAATGTGCAATACAGGCTAAACCCTGTGGTGGGAATCAAGATCCACCAATGTTTCTGTCCTCAATGTCCACATGAGTCCAGAAATGTCCCAGTAGGCCAAAATGTCCACCAATTAGCCACGTGAAAGCATTAAAAAGACATCTATGATCTGAACAAGATTCCCAGTGGGCTTGTGGCCAGCCGGTACCGATGTGACCCTCACCTCGGTATTCAAGGGGACCACCTGAGGTCCCAGTACTTTCTCACCAGTATTTTTGTGTCCGGTCAAAGTATAGCAACCTATTAGACTGATCCGCGATGACACACGAGAAGATTTGTTTGGCGGCCAGCTTCCAGCAACAGAGACAATTTCTGGTCACTGTTAAGTCAGCAAGCCAACTCAATCGGTACTGATGTGACCCTCACCTCAGTATTCAAAGGAACCACCTGAGGTCCCAGTACTTTCGCCAGAATATTTGTGTCCGCTAAAAGCATGGCAACCCATTAGATTGATCCGCGATAACACACAAGAACACATTTGTTTGCGGCCACCTTCCAGCAACAGAGACAATTTCTGGCCACTGTTAGGTCAGAAAGCCACCTCAAACAACGCTGGCTTTTTACTATAGACTTTTTACCTGTAAGCCTACTTTAAGCTAGATGTGGAAAGTATGATTTGTTTTTTTCACCTGTACTCGGGCTTAAAATCAGGTTCCACCGAGATTTGAACTCGGATCGCTGGATTCAGAGCCCAGAGTGCTAACCATTACACCATGGAACCACCAGATGGAAAAGGTATGGGTTTGCTCGGCAATTTCATCATATCCACGTGTATGATATTAAAGGCACACAACAATCACAAAGTAGATACGATGAAAAAGCAGAAATTACTGGCTAACTTTAGTAATTTAGTAACACTACGCGTTCACAGAGGATGTGGGAAAAGGCAAGTCAAGAAAGGTTTTGAAGGACTTGCCACAAACAATGAAACCAGCAGTAGATAGGTCTACTGTGTACAAACATATTGTAACTTTACATGGGTTGACAATAAAGATGCTCACAAAAGGTGGGGCTGTACTCACAATTCCGTATCTTGTGCATATTCGTGTACCCTAAAATGCAAAGAATTGCTCGGTTGTTTTTTCCCCAATATCATGTTTCAGACATTAGTTCCAAAGGAAATCACTTGCTGTCAGAAGTGGGATTCGAACCCACGCCTCCAGTGGAGACTGCGACCTGAACGCAGCGCCTTGGACCGCTCGGCCATCCTGACTGGATAAACAGAATTTTAGTGGGAATTGTCACAAAAATTATAATACACTAAATCAAATATGTCACGATATCGTAAGTTCTTAGGCATCCAGGTCATAGATATCAAGGGAAGGTTTCTCAATTGTCAGTCCAAATATATGGGCATGTATGGAGACATGGAAGAAAGTCACCAGGGTGGCAATGTGCTTGACAATGGCAATACACTGTGCGGGATGTGAAGGCATCTCACTGGCTTTGTACCCCAATGTGCAATACAGGCTAAACCCTGTGGTGGGAATCAAGATCCACCAATGTTTCTGTCCTCAATGTCCACATGAGTCCAGAAATGTCCCAGTAAGGCCCAAAATGTCCACCAATTAGCCACGTGAGAAGCATTAAAAAGACATCTATGATCTGAACAAGATTCCCAGTGGGCTTGTGGCCAGCCGGTACCGATGTGACCCTCACCTCGGTATTCAAGGGGACCACCTGAGGTCCCAGTACTTTCTCACCAGTATTTTTGTGTCCCGGTCAAAGTATAGCAACCTATTAGACTGATCCGCGATGACACACGAAGAAGATTTGTTTGCGGCCAGCTTCCAGCAACAGAGACAATTTCTGGTCACTGTTAAGTCAGCAAGCCAACTCAATCGGTACTGATGTGACCCTCACCTCAGTATTCAAAGGAACCACCTGAGGTCCCAGTACTTTCTCGCCAGAATATTTGTGTCCGCTCAAAGCATGGCAACCCATTAGATTGATCCGCGATAACACACAAGAACATTTGTTTGGCGGCCACCTTCCAGCAACAGAGACAATTTCTGGCCACTGTTAGGTCAGAAAGCCACCTCAAGCCAACGCTGGCTTTTTACTATAGACTTTTTACCTGTAAGCCTACTTTAAGCTAGATGTGGAAAGTATGATTTGTTTTTTTCACCTGTAGTCTGGCTTAAAATCAGGTTCCACCGAGATTTGAACTCGGATCGCTGGATTCAGAGCCCAGAGTGCTAACCATTACACCATGGAACCACCAGATGGAAAAGTTATGGGTTTGCTCGGCAATTTCATCATATCCACGTGTATGATATTAAAGGCACACAACAATCACAAAGTAGATACGATGAAAAAGCAGAAATTACTGGCTAACTTTAGTAATTTAGTAAGCTAAGCGTTCACAGAGGATGTGGGAAAAGGCAAGTCAAGAAAGGTTTTGAAGGACTTGCCACAAACAATGAAACCAGCAGTAGATAGGTCTACTGTGTACAAACACATTGTAACTTTACATGGGTTGACAATGAAGATGCTCACAAAAGGTGGGGCTGTACTCACAATTCCGTATCTTGTGCATATTCGTGTACCCTAAAATACAAAGAATTGCTCGGTTGTTTTTTCCCCAATATCATGTTTCAGACATTAGTTCCAAAGGAAATCACTTGCTGTCAGAAGTGGGATTCGAACCCACGCCTCCAGTGGAGACTGCGACCTGAACGCAGCGCCTTGGACCGCTCGGCCATCCTGACTGGATAAACAGAATTTTAGTGGGAATTGTCACAAAAATTATAATACACTAAATCAAATATGTCACGATATCGTAAGTTCTTAGGCATCCAGGTCATAGATATCAAGGGAAGGTTTCTCAATTGTCAGTCCAAATATATGGGCATGTATGGAGACATGGAAGAAAGTCACCAGGGTGGCAATGTGCTTGACAATGGCAATACACTGTGCGGGATGTGAAGGCATCTCACTGGCTTTGTACCCCAATGTGCAATACAGGCTAAACCCTGTGGTGGGAATCAAGATCCACCAATGTTTCTGTCCTCAATGTCCACATGAGTCCAGAAATGTCCCAGTAGGCCAAAATGTCCACCAATTAGCGCCGTGAAAGCATTAAAAAGACATCTATGATCTGAACAAGATTCCCAGTGGGCTTGTGGCCGCGCCGGTACCGATGTGACCCTCACCTCGGTATTCAAGGGGACCACCTGAGGTCCCAGTACTTTCTCACCAGTATTTTTGTGTCCGGTCAAAGTATAGCAACCTATTAGACTGATCCGCGATGACAACCGCGAAGATTTGTTTGGGGGCGACCGCTTCCAGCAACAGAGACAATTTCTGGTCACTGTTAAGTCAGCAAAGCCAACTCAATCGGTACTGATGTGACCCTCACCTCAGTATTCAAAGGAACCACCTGAGGTCCCAGTACTTTTTCGCCAGAATATTTGTGTCCGCTCAAAGCATGGCAACCCATTAGATTGATCCGCGATAACACACAAGAACATTTGTTTGCGGCCACCTTCCAGCAACAGAGACAATTTCTGGCCACTGTTAGGTCAGAAAGCCACCTCGAAGCGCTGGCTTTTTACTATAGACTTTTTACCTGTAAGCCTACTTTAAGCTAGATGTGGAAAGTATGATTTGTTTTTTCACCTGTAGTCTGGCTTAAAATCAGGTTCCACCGGAGATTTGAACTCGGATCGCTGGATTCAGAGCCCAGAGTGCTAACCATTACACCATGGAACCACCAGATGGAAAAGTTATGGGTTTGCTCGGCAATTTCATCATATCCACGTGTATGATATTAAAGGCACACAACAATCACAAAGTAGATACGATGAAAAGCAGAAATTACTGGCTAACTTTAGTAATTTAGTAAGCTAAGCGTTCACAGAGGATGTGGGAAAAGGCAAGTCAAGAAAAGGTTTTGAAGGACTTGCCACAAACAATGAAACCAGCAGTAGATAGGTCTACTGTGTACAAACACATTGTAACTTTACATGGGTTGACAATGAAGATGCTCACAAAAGGTGGGGCTGTACTCACAATTCCGTTATCTTGTGCATATTCGTTGTACCCTAAAATGCAAAGAATTGCTCGGTTGTTTTTTCCCCAATATCATGTTTCAGACATTAGTTCCAAAGGAAATCACTTGCTGTCAGAAGTGGGATTCGAAGCCACGCCTCCAGTGGAGACTGCGACCTGAACGCAGCGCCTTGGACCGCTCGGCCATCCTGACTGGATAAACAGAATTTTAGTGGGAATTGTCACAAAAATTATAATACACTAAATCAAATATGTCACGATATCGTAAGTTCTTAGGCATCCAGGTCATAGATATCAAGGGAAGGTTTCTCAATTGTCAGTCCAAATATATGGGCATGTATGGAGACATGGAAGAAAGTCACCAGGGTGGCAATGTGCTTGACAATGGCAATACACTGTGCGGGATGTGAAGGCATCTCACTGGCTTTGTACCCCAATGTGCAATACAGGCTAAACCCTGTGGTGGGAATCAAGATCCACCAATGTTTCTGTCCTCAATGTCCACATGAGTCCAGAAATGTCCCAGTAGGCCAAAATGTCCACCAATTAGCCACGTGAAAGCATTAAAAGGACATCTATGATCTGAACAAGATTCCCAGTGGGCTTGTGGCCAGCCGGTACCGATGTGACCCTCACCTCGGTATTCAAGGGGACCACCTGAGGTCCCAGTACTTTCTCACCAGTATTTTTGTGTCCGGTCAAAGTATAGCAACCTATTAGACTGATCCGCGATGACACACGAGAAGATTTGTTTGGCGGCCACCTTCCAGCAACAGAGACAATTTCTGGTCACTGTTAAGTCAGCAAGCCAACTCAATCGGTACTGATGTGACCCTCACCTCAGTATTCAAAGGAACCACCTGAGGTCCCAGTACTTTCTCGCCAGAATATTTGTGTCCGCTCAAAGCATGGCAACCCATTAGATTGATCCGCCGATAACACACAAGAACATTTGTTTGGCGGCCACCTTCCAGCAACAGAGACAATTTCTGGCCACTGTTAGGTCAGAAAGCCACGCTGGCTTTTTACTATAGACTTTTTACCTGTAAGCCTACTTTAAGCTAGATGTGGAAAGTATGATTTGTTTTTTTCACCTGTAGTCTGGCTTAAAATCAGGTTCCACCGAGATTTGAACTCGGATCGCTGGATTCAGAGCCCAGAGTGCTAACCATTACACCATGGAACCACCAGATGGAAAAGTTATGGGTTTGCTCGGCAATTTCATCATATCCACGTGTATGATATTAAAGGCACACAACAATCACAAAGTAGATACGATGAAAAAGCAGAAATTACTGGCTAACTTTAGTAATTTAGTAAGCTAAGCGTTCACAGAGGATGTGGGAAAAGGCAAGTCAAGAAAGGTTTTGAAGGACTTGCCACAAACAATGAAACCAGCAGTAGATAGGTCTACTGTGTACAAACACATTGTAACTTTACATGGGTTGACAATGAAGATGCTCACAAAAGGTGGGGCTGTACTCACAATTCCGTATCTTGTGCATATTCGTGTACCCTAAAATACAAAGAATTGCTCGGTTGTTTTTTTCCCCAATATCATGTTTCAGACATTAGTTCCAAAGGAAATCACTTGCTGTCAGAAGTGGGATTTGAAGCCTCGCCTCCAGTGGAGACTGCAACCTGAACGCAGCACCTTGGACCGCTCGGCCATCCTGACTGGATAAACAGAATTTTAGTAGGAATTGTCACAAAAATTATAATACACTAAATCAAATATGTCACGATATCGTAAGTTCTTAGGCATCCAGGTCATAGATATCAAGGGAAGGTTTCTCAATTGTCAGTCCAAATATATGGGCATGTATGGAGACATGGAAGAAAGTCACCAGGGTGGCAATGTGCTTGACAATGGCAATACACTGGCGGGGATGTGAAGGCATCTCACTGGCTTTGTACCCCAATGTGCAATACAGGCTAAACCCTGTGGTGGGAATCAAGATCCACCAATGTTTCTGTCCTCAATGTCCACATGAGTCCAGAAATGTCCCAGTAGGCCAAAATGTCCACCAATTAGCGCACGTGAAAGCATTAAAAAGACATCTATGATCTGAACAAGATTCCCAGTGGGCTTGTGGCCAGCCCGGTACCGATGTGACCCTCACACCGGTATTCAAGGGGACCACCTGAGGTCCCAGTACTTTCTCACCAGTATTTTTGTGTCCCGGTCAAAGTATAGCAACCTATTAGACTGATCCGCGATGACACACGAGAAGATTTGTTTGGCACACCCTTCCAGCAACAGAGACAATTTCTGGTCACTGTTAAGTCAGCAAGCCAACTCAATCGGTACTGATGTGACCCTCACCTCAGTATTCAAAGGAACCACCTGAGGTCCCAGTACTTTCGCCAGAATATTTGTGTCCGCTCAAAGCATGGCAACCCATTAGATTGATCCGCGATAACACACAAGAACATTTGTTTGGCGGCCACCTTCCAGCAACAGAGACAATTTCTGGCCACTGTTAGGTCAGAAAGCCACTGCTGGCTTTTTACTATAGACTTTTTACCTGTAAGCCTACTTTAAGCTAGATGTGGAAAGTATGATTTGTTTTTTTCACCTGTAGTCTGGCTTAAAATCAGGTTCCACCGAGATTTGAACTCGGATCGCTGGATTCAGAGCCCAGAGTGCTAACCATTACACCATGGAACCACCAGATGGAAAAGTTATGGGTTTGCTCGGCAATTTCATCATATCCACGTGTATGATATTAAAGGCACACAACAATCACAAAGTAGATACGATGAAAAGCAGAAATTACTGGCTAACTTTAGTAATTTAGTAAGCTAAGCGTTCACAGAGGATGTGGGAAAAGGCAAGTCAAGAAAAGGTTTTGAAGGACTTGCCACAAACAATGAAACCAGCAGTAGATAGGTCTACTGTGTACAAACACATTGTAACTTTACATGGGTTGACAATGAAGATGCTCACAAAAGGTGGGGCTGTACTCACAATTCCGTATCTTGTGCATATTCGTGTACCCTAAAATGCAAAGAATTGCTCGGTTGTTTTTTCCCCAATATCATGTTTCAGACATTAGTTCCAAAGGAAATCACTTGCTGTCAGAAGTGGGATTCGAACCCACGCCTCCAGTGGAGACTGCGACCTGAACACAGCGCCTTGGACCGCTCGGCCATCCTGACTGGATAAACAGAATTTTAGTGGGAATTGTCACAAAAATTATAATACACTAAATCAAATATGTCACGATATCGTAAGTTCTTAGGCATCCAGGTCATAGATATCAAGGGAAGGTTTCTCAATTGTCAGTCCAAATATATGGGCATGTATGGAGACATGGAAGAAAGTCACCAGGGTGGCAATGTGCTTGACAATGGCAATACACTGTGCGGGATGTGAAGGCATCTCACTGGCTTTGTACCCCAATGTGCAATACAGGCTAAACCCTGTGGTGGGAATCAAGATCCACCAATGTTTCTGTCCTCAATGTCCACATGAGTCCAGAAATGTCCCAGTAGGCCAAAATGTCCACCAATTAGCCACGTGAAAGCATTAAAAAGACATCTATGATCTGAACAAGATTCCCAGTGGGCTTGTGGCCAGCCGGTACCGATGTGACCCTCACCTCGGTATTCAAGGGGACCACCTGAGGTCCCAGTACTTTCTCACCAGTATTTTTGTGTCCGGTCAAAGTATAGCAACCTATTAGACTGATCCGCGATGACACACGAGAAGATTTGTTTGGCGGCCACCTTCCAGCAACAGAGACAATTTCTGGTCACTGTTAAGTCAGCAAGCCAACTCAATCGGTACTGATGTGACCCTCACCTCAGTATTCAAAGGAACCACCTGAGGTCCCAGTACTTTCTCGCCAGAATATTTGTGTCCGCTCAAAGCATGGCAACCCATTAGATTGATCCGCGATAACACACAAGAACATTTGTTTGGCGGCCACCTTCCAGCAACAGAGACAATTTCTGGCCACTGTTAGGTCAGAAAGCCACCTCAAGCCAACGCTGGCTTTTTACTATAGACTTTTTACCTGTAAGCCTACTTTAAGCTAGATGTGGAAAGTATGATTTGTTTTTTTCACCTGTAGTCTGGCTTAAAATCAGGTTCCACCGAGATTTGAACTCGGATCGCTGGATTCAGAGCCCAGAGTGCTAACCATTACACCATGGAACCACCAGATGGAAAAGTTATGGGTTTGCTCGGCAATTTCATCATATCCACGTGTATGATATTAAAGGCACACAACAATCACAAAGTAGATACGATGAAAAAGCAGAAATTACTGGCTAACTTTAGTAATTTAGTAAGCTAAGCGTTCACAGAGGATGTGGGAAAAGGCAAGTCAAGAAAAGGTTTTGAAGGACTTGCCACAAACAATGAAACCAGCAGTAGATAGGTCTACTGTGTACAAACACATTGTAACTTTACATGGGTTGACAATGAAGATGCTCACAAAAGGTGGGGCTGTACTCACAATTCCGTATCTTGTGCATATTCGTGTACCCTAAAATGCAAAGAATTGCTCGGTTGTTTTTTCCCCAATATCATGTTTCAGACATTAGTTCCAAAGGAAATCACTTGCTGTCAGAAGTGGGATTCGAACCCCGCCTCCAGTGGAGACTGCGACTGGACACAGCGCGCCTTGGACCGCTCGGCCATCCTGACTGGATAAACAGAATTTTAGTGGGAATTGTCACAAAAATTATAATACACTAAATCAAATATGTCACGATATCGTAAGTTCTTAGGCATCCAGGTCATAGATATCAAGGGAAGGTTTCTCAATTGTCAGTCCAAATATATGGGCATGTATGGAGACATGGAAGAAAGTCACCAGGGTGGCAATGTGCTTGACAATGGCAATACACTGTGCGGGATGTGAAGGCATCTCACTGGCTTTGTACCCCAATGTGCAATACAGGCTAAACCCTGTGGTGGGAATCAAGATCCACCAATGTTTCTGTCCTCAATGTCCACATGAGTCCAGAAATGTCCCAGTAGGCCAAAATGTCCACCAATTAGCCACGTGAAAGCATTAAAAAGACATCTATGATCTGAACAAGATTCCCAGTGGGCTTGTGGCCAGCCGGTACCGATGTGACCCTCACCTCGGTATTCAAGGGGACCACCTGAGGTCCCAGTACTTTCTCACCAGTATTTTTGTGTCCGGTCAAAGTATAGCAACCTATTAGACTGATCCGCGATGACACACGAGAAGATTTGTTTGGCGGCCACCTTCCAGCAACAGAGACAATTTCTGGTCACTGTTAAGTCAGCAAGCCAACTCAATCGGTACTGATGTGACCCTCACCTCAGTATTCAAAGGAACCACCTGAGGTCCCAGTACTTTCTCGCCCGAATATTTGTGTCCGCTCAAAGCATGGCAACCCATTAGATTGATCCGCGATAACACACAAGAACATTTGTTTGGCGGCCACCTTCCAGCAACAGAGACAATTTCTGGCCACTGTTAGGTCAGAAAGCCACTGCTGGCTTTTTACTATAGACTTTTTACCTGTAAGCCTACTTTAAGCTAGATGTGGAAAGTATGATTTGTTTTTTTCACCTGTAGTCTGGCTTAAAATCAGGTTCCACCGAGATTTGAACTCGGATCGCTGGATTCAGAGCCCAGAGTGCTAACCATTACACCATGGAACCACCAGATGGAAAAGTTATGGGTTTGCTCGGCAATTTCATCATATCCACGTGTATGATATTAAAGGCACACAACAATCACAAAGTAGATACGATGAAAAAGCAGAAATTACTGGCTAACTTTAGTAATTTAGTAAGCTAAGCGTTCACAGAGGATGTGGGAAAAGGCAAGTCAAGAAAAGGTTTTGAAGGACTTGCCACAAACAATGAAACCAGCAGTAGATAGGTCTACTGTGTACAAACACATTGTAACTTTACATGGGTTGACAATGAAGATGCTCACAAAAGGTGGGGCTGTACTCACAATTCCGTATCTTGTGCATATTCGTGTACCCTAAAATACAAAGAATTTTTCGGTTGTTTTTCCCCCAATATCATGTTTCAGACATTAGTTCCAAAGGAAATCACTTGCTGTCAGAAGTGGGATTCGAAGCCACGCCTCCAGTGGAGACTGCGACCTGAACGCATGGCGCCTTGGACCGCTTCGGCCATCCTGACTGGATAAACAGAATTTTAGTAGGAATTGTCACAAAAATTATAATACACTAAATCAAATATGTCACGATATCGTAAGTTCTTAGGCATCCAGGTCATAGATATCAAGGGAAGGTTTCTCAATTGTCAGTCCAAATATATGGGCATGTATGGAGACATGGAAGAAAGTCACCAGGGTGGCAATGTGCTTGACAATGGCAATACACTGTGCGGGATGTGAAGGCATCTCACTGGCTTTGTACCCCAATGTGCAATACAGGCTAAACCCTGTGGTGGGAATCAAGATCCACCAATGTTTCTGTCCTCAATGTCCACATGAGTCCAGAAATGTCCCAGTAGGCCAAAATGTCCACCAATTAGCCAGCGTGAAAGCATTAAAAAGACATCTATGATCTGAACAAGATTCCCAGTGGGCTTGTGGCCAGCCGGTACCGATGTGACCCTCACCTCGGTATTCAAGGGGACCACCTGAGGTCCCAGTACTTTCTCACAGTATTTTTGTGTCCGGTCAAAGTATAGCAACCTATTAGACTGATCCGCGATGACACCGAGAAGATTTGTTTGGCGGCCACCTTCCAGCAACAGAGACAATTTCTGGTCACTGTTAAGTCAGCAAGCCAACTCAATCGGTACTGATGTGACCCTCACCTCAGTATTCAAAGGAACCACCTGAGGTCCCAGTACTTTCGCCAGAATATTTGTGTCCGCTCAAAGCATGGCAACCCATTAGATTGATCCGCGATAACACACAAGAACATTTGTTTGACGCCACCTTCCAGCAACAGAGACAATTTCTGGCCACTGTTAGGTCAGAAAGCCACCGCTGGCTTTTTACTATAGACTTTTTACCTGTAAGCCTACTTTAAGCTAGATGTGGAAAGTATGATTTGTTTTTTTCACCTGTAGTCTGGCTTAAAATCAGGTTCCACCGAGATTTGAACTCGGATCGCTGGATTCAGAGCCCAGAGTGCTAACCATTACACCATGGAACCACCAGATGGAAAAGTTATGGGTTTGCTCGGCAATTTCATCATATCCACGTGTATGATATTAAAGGCACACAACAATCACAAAGTAGATACGATGAAAAAGCAGAAATTACTGGCTAACTTTAGTAATTTAGTAAGCTAAGCGTTCACAGAGGATGTGGGAAAAGGCAAGTCAAGAAAGGTTTTGAAGGACTTGCCACAAACAATGAAACCAGCAGTAGATAGGTCTACTGTGTACAAACACATTGTAACTTTACATGGGTTGACAATGAAGATGCTCACAAAAGGTGGGGCTGTACTCACAATTCCGTATCTTGTGCATATTCGTGTACCCTAAAATGCAAAGAATTGCTCGGTTGTTTTTTCCCCAATATCATGTTTCAGACATTAGTTCCAAAGGAAATCACTTGCTGTCAGAAGTGGGATTCGAACCCACGCCTCCAGTGGAGACTGCGACCTGAACGCAGCGCCTTGGACCGCTCGGCCATCCTGACTGGATAAACAGAATTTTAGTGGGAATTGTCACAAAAATTATAATACACTAAATCAAATATGTCACGATATCGTAAGTTCTTAGGCATCCAGGTCATAGATATCAAGGGAAGGTTTCTCAATTGTCAGTCCAAATATATGGGCATGTATGGAGACATGGAAGAAAGTCACCAGGGTGCAATGTGCTTGCACTACAATGGCAATACACTGTGCGGGATGTGAAGGCATCTCACTGGCTTTGTACCCCAATGTGCAATACAGGCTAAACCCTGTGGTGGGAATCAAGATCCACCAATGTTTCTGTCCTCAATGTCCACATGAGTTCAGAAATGTCCCAGTAGGCCAAAATGTCCACCAATTAGCCACGTGAAAGCATTAAAAAGACATCTATGATCTGAACAAGATTCCCAGTGGGCTTGTGGCCAGCCGGTACCGATGTGACCCTCACCTCGGTATTCAAGGGGACCACCTGAGGTCCCAGTACTTTCTCACCAGTATTTTTGTGTCCGGTCAAAGTATAGCAACCTATTAGACTGATCCGCGATGACACACGAGAAGATTTGTTTGGCGGCCAGCTTCCAGCAACAGAGACAATTTCTGGTCACTGTTAAGTCAGCAAGCCAACTCAATCGGTACTGATGTGACCCTCACCTCAGTATTCAAAGGAACCACCTGAGGTCCCAGTACTTTCTCGCCAGAATATTTGTGTCCGCTCAAAGCATGGCAACCCATTAGATTGATCCGCGATAACACACAAGAACATTTGTTTGGCGGCCACCTTCCAGCAACAGAGACAATTTCTGGCCACTGTTAGGTCAGAAAGCCACCGCTGGCTTTTTACTATAGACTTTTTACCTGTAAGCCTACTTTAAGCTAGATGTGGAAAGTATGATTTGTTTTTTTCACCTGTACTCGGGCTTAAAATCAGGTTCCACCGAGATTTGAACTCGGATCGCTGGATTCAGAGCCCAGAGTGCTAACCATTACACCATGGAACCACCAGATGGAAAAGGTATGGGTTTGCTCGGCAATTTCATCATATCCACGTGTATGATATTAAAGGCACACAACAATCACAAAGTAGATACGATGAAAAAGCAGAAATTACTGGCTAACTTTAGTAATTTAGTAAGCTAAGCGTTCACAGAGGATGTGGGAAAAGGCAAGTCAAGAAAAGGTTTTGAAGGACTTGCCACAAACAATGAAACCAGCAGTAGATAGGTCTACTGTGTACAAACACATTGTAACTTTACATGGGTTGACAATGAAGATGCTCACAAAAGGTGGGGCTGTACTCACAATTCCGTATCTTGTGCATATTCGTGTACCCTAAAATGCAAAGAATTGCTCGGTTGTTTTTTCCCCAATATCATGTTTCAGACATTAGTTCCAAAGGAAATCACTTGCTGTCAGAAGTGGGATTCGAACCCTCGCCTCCAGTGGAGACTGCGACCTGAGCATGCGCGCGCTTGGACCGCTCGGCCATCCTGACTGGATAAACAGAATTTTAGTGGGAATTGTCACAAAAATTATAATACACTAAATCAAATATGTCACGATATCGTAAGTTCTTAGGCATCCAGGTCATAGATATCAAGGGAAGGTTTCTCAATTGTCAGTCCAAATATATGGGCATGTATGGAGACATGGAAGAAAGTCACCAGGGTGGCAATGTGTCTTGACAATGGCAATACACGTGCGGGATGTGAAGGCATCTCACTGGCTTTGTACCCCAATGTGCAATACAGGCTAAACCCTGTGGTGGGAATCAAGATCCACCAATGTTTCTGTCCTCAATGTCCACATGAGTCCAGAAATGTCCCAGTAGGCCAAAATGTCCACCAATTAGCCACGTGAAAGCATTAAAAAGACATCTATGATCTGAACAAGATTCCCAGTGGGCTTGTGGCCAGCCGGTACCGATGTGACCCTCACCTCGGTATTCAAGGGGACCACCTGAGGTCCCAGTACTTTCTCACCAGTATTTTTGTGTCCGGTCAAAGTATAGCAACCTATTAGACTGATCCGCGATGACACACGAGAAGATTTGTTTGGCGGCCACCTTCCAGCAACAGAGACAATTTCTGGTCACTGTTAAGTCAGCAAGCCAACTCAATCGGTACTGATGTGACCCTCACCTCAGTATTCAAAGGAACCACCTGAGGTCCCAGTACTTTCTCGCCAGAATATTTGTGTCCGCTCAAAGCATGGCAACCCATTAGATTGATCCGCGATAACACACAAGAACATTTGTTTGCGGCCACCTTCCAGCAACAGAGACAATTTCTGGCCACTGTTAGGTCAGAAAGCCACCGCAAAACGCGCTGGCTTTTTACTATAGACTTTTTACCTGTAAGCCTACTTTAAGCTAGATGTGGAAAGTATGATTTGTTTTTTTCACCTGTAGTCTGGCTTAAAATCAGGTTCCACCGAGATTTGAACTCGGATCGCTGGATTCAGAGCCCAGAGTGCTAACCATTACACCATGGAACCACCAGATGGAAAAGTTATGGGTTTGCTCGGCAATTTCATCATATCCACGTGTATGATATTAAAGGCACACAACAATCACAAAGTAAAATACGATGAAAAAGCAGAAATTACTGGCTAACTTTAGTAATTTAGTAAGCTAAGCGCTTCACAGAGGATGTGGGAAAAGGCAAGTCAAGAAAAGGTTTTGAAGGACTTGCCACAAACAATGAAACCAGCAGTAGATAGGTCTACTGTGTACAAACACATTGTAACTTTACATGGGTTGACAATGAAGATGCTCACAAAAGGTGGGGCTGTACTCACAATTCCGTTATCTTGTGCATATTCGGTGTACCCTAAAATGCAAAGAATTGCTCGGTTGTTTTTCCCCAATATCATGTTTCAGACATTAGTTCCAAAGGAAATCACTTGCTGTCAGAAGTGGGATTCGAACCCACGCCTCCAGTGGAGACTCGACGACCTGAAACGCGCCTTGGACCGCCTCGGCCATCCTGACTGGATAAACAGAATTTTAGTGGGAATTGTCACAAAAATTATAATACACTAAATCAAATATGCTACGATATCGTAAGTTCTTAGGCATCCAGGTCATAGATATCAAGGGAAGGTTTCTCAATTGTCAGTCCAAATATATGGGCATGTATGGAGACATGGAAGAAAGTCACCAGGGTGGCAATGTGCTTGACAATGGCAATACACTGTGCGGGATGTGAAGGCATCTCACTGGCTTTGTACCCCAATGTGCAATACAGGCTAAACCCTGTGGTGGGAATCAAGATCCACCAATGTTTCTGTCCTCAATGTCCACATGAGTCCAGAAATGTCCCAGTAGGCCAAAATGTCCACCAATTAGCCACGTGAAAGCATTAAAAAGACATCTATGATCTGAACAAGATTCCCAGTGGGCTTGTGGCCAGCCGGTACCGATGTGACCCTCCCCGGTATTCAAGGGGACCACCTGAGGTCCCAGTACTTTCTCACCAGTATTTTTGTGTCCGGTCAAAGTATAGCAACCTATTAGACTGATCCGCGATGACACGAGGAAGATTTGTTTGGCGGCCACCTTCCAGCAACAGAGACAATTTCTGGTCACTGTTAAGTCAGCAAGCCAACTCAATCGGTACTGATGTGACCCTCACCTCAGTATTCAAAGGAACCACCTGAGGTCCCAGTACTTTCTCGCCAGAATATTTGTGTCCGCTCAAAGCATGGCAACCCATTAGATTGATCCGCGATAACACACAAGAACATTTGTTTGGCGGCCACCTTCCAGCAACAGAGACAATTTCTGGCCACTGTTAGGTCAGAAAGCCACCGCTGGCTTTTTACTATAGACTTTTTACCTGTAAGCCTACTTTAAGCTAGATGTGGAAAGTATGATTTGTTTTTTTCACCTGTAGTCTGGCTTAAAATCAGGTTCCACCGAGATTTGAACTCGGATCGCTGGATTCAGAGCCCAGAGTGCTAACCATTACACCATGGAACCACCAGATGGAAAAGTTATGGGTTTGCTCGGCAATTTCATCATATCCACGTGTATGATATTAAAGGCACACAACAATCACAAAGTAGATACGATGAAAAAGCAGAAATTACTGGCTAACTTTAGTAATTTAGTAAGCTAAGCGTTCACAGAGGATGTGGGAAAAGGCAAGTCAAGAAAAGGTTTTGAAGGACTTGCCACAAACAATGAAACCAGCAGTAGATAGGTCTACTGTGTACAAACACATTGTAACTTTACATGGGTTGACAATGAAGATGCTCACAAAAGGTGGGGCTGTACTCACAATTCCGTATCTTGTGCATATTCGTGTACCCTAAAATACAAAGAATTGCTCGGTTGTTTTTTCCCCAATATCATGTTTCAGACATTAGTTCCAAAGGAAATCACTGGCTGTCAGAAGTGGGATTTGAAGCCACGCCTCCAGTGGAGACTGCGACCTGAACGCAGCGCCTTGGACCGCTCGGCCATCCTGACTGAACAAACAGAATTTTAGTAGGAATTGTCACAAAAATTATAATACACTAAATCAAATATGTCACGATATCGTAAGTTCTTAGGCATCCAGGTCATAGATATCAAGGGAAGGTTTCTCAATTGTCAGTCCAAATATATGGGCATGTATGGAGACATGGAAGAAAGTCACCAGGGTGGCAATGTGCTTGACAATGGCAATACACTGTGCGGGATGTGAAGGCATCTCACTGGCTTTGTACCCCAATGTGCAATACAGGCTAAACCCTGTGGTGGGAATCAAGATCCACCAATGTTTCTGTCCTCAATGTCCACATGAGTCCAGAAATGTCCCAGTAGGCCAAAATGTCCACCAATTAGCCACGTGAAAGCATTAAAAAGACATCTATGATCTGAACAAGATTCCCAGTGGGCTTGTGGCCAGCCGGTACCGATGTGACCCTCACCTCGGTATTCAAGGGGACCACCTGAGGTCCCAGTACTTTCTCACCAGTATTTTTGTGTCCGGTCAAAGTATAGCAACCTATTAGACTGATCCGCGATGACACACGAGAAGATTTGTTTGGCGGCCACCTTCCAGCAACAGAGACAATTTCTGGTCACTGTTAAGTCAGCAAGCCAACTCAATCGGTACTGATGTGACCCTCACCTCAGTATTCAAAGGAACCACCTGAGGTCCCAGTACTTTCTCGCCAGAATATTTGTGTCCGCTCAAAGCATGGCAACCCATTAGATTGATCCGCGATAACACACAAGAACATTTGTTTGGCGGCCACCTTCCAGCAACAGAGACAATTTCTGGCCACTGTTAGGTCAGAAAGCCACCGCTGGCTTTTTACTATAGACTTTTTACCTGTAAGCCTACTTTAAGCTAGATGTGGAAAGTATGATTTGTTTTTTTCACCTGTAGTCTGGCTTAAAATCAGGTTCCACCGAGATTTGAACTCGGATCGCTGGATTCAGAGCCCAGAGTGCTAACCATTACACCATGGAACCACCAGATGGAAAAGTTATGGGTTTGCTCGGCAATTTCATCATATCCACGTGTATGATATTAAAGGCACACAACAATCACAAAGTAGATACGATGAAAAAGCAGAAATTACTGGCTAACTTTAGTAATTTAGTAAGCTAAGCGTTCACAGAGGATGTGGGAAAAGGCAAGTCAAGAAAGGTTTTGAAGGACTTGCCACAAACAATGAAACCAGCAGTAGATAGGTCTACTGTGTACAAACACATTGTAACTTTACATGGGTTGACAATGAAGATGCTCACAAAAGGTGGGGCTGTACTCACAATTCCGTATCTTGTGCATATTCGTGTACCCTAAAATACAAAGAATTGCTCGGTTGTTTTTTCCCCAATATCATGTTTCAGACATTAGTTCCAAAGGAAATCACTTGCTGTCAGAAGTGGGATTCGAACCCACGCCTCCAGTGGAGACTGCGACCTGAACGCAGCGCCTTGGACCGCTCGGCCATCCTGACTGGATAAACAGAATTTTAGTGGGAATTGTCACAAAAATTATAATACACTAAATCAAATATGTCACGATATCGTAAGTTCTTAGGCATCCAGGTCATAGATATCAAGGGAAGGTTTCTCAATTGTCAGTCCAAATATATGGGCATGTATGGAGACATGGAAGAAAGTCACCAGGGTGGCAATGTGCTTGACAATGGCAATACACTGTGCGGGATGTGAAGGCATCTCACTGGCTTTGTACCCCAATGTGCAATACAGGCTAAACCCTGTGGTGGGAATCAAGATCCACCAATGTTTCTGTCCTCAATGTCCACATGAGTCCAGAAATGTCCCAGTAGGCCAAAATGTCCACCAATTAGCCCGCTGAAAGCATTAAAAAGACATCTATGATCTGAACAAGATTCCCAGTGGGCTTGTGGCCAGCCGGTACCGATGTGACCCTCACCTCGGTATTCAAGGGGACCACCTGAGGTCCCAGTACTTTCTCACCAGTATTTTTGTGTCCGGTCAAAGTATAGCAACCTATTAGACTGATCCGCGATGACACACGAGAAGATTTGTTTGGCGGCCAGCTTCCAGCAACAGAGACAATTTCTGGTCACTGTTAAGTCAGCAAGCCAACTCAATCGGTACTGATGTGACCCTCACCTCAGTATTCAAAGGAACCACCTGAGGTCCCAGTACTTTCTCGCCAGAATATTTGTGTCCGCTCAAAGCATGGCAACCCATTAGATTGATCCGCGATAACACACAAGAACATTTGTTTGGCGGCCACCTTCCAGCAACAGAGACAATTTCGCACCACTGTTAGGTCAGCGCAAAGGCCACGCGCTGGCTTTTTACTATAGACTTTTTACCTGTAAGCCTACTTTAAGCTAGATGTGGAAAGTATGATTTGTTTTTTTCACCTGTAGTCTGGCTTAAAATCAGGTTCCACCGAGATTTGAACTCGGATCGCTGGATTCAGAGCCCACAGTGCTAACCATTACACCATGGAACCACCAGATGGAAAAGTTATGGGTTTGCTCGGCAATTTCATCATATCCACGTGTATGATATTAAAGGCACACAACAATCACAAAGTAGATACGATGAAAACAGAAATTACTGGCTAACTTTAGTAATTTAGTAAGCGAAGCGTTCACAGAGGATGTGGGAAAAGGCAAGTCAAGAAAAGGTTTTAAAGGACTTGCCACAAACAATGAAACCAGCAGTAGATAGGTCTACTGTGTACAAACACATTGTAACTTTACATGGGTTGACAATGAAGATGCTCACAAAAGGTGGGGCTGTACTCACAATTCCGTATCTTGTGCATATTCGTGTACCCTAAAATGCAAAGAATTGCTCGGTTGTTTTTTCCCCAATATCATGTTTCAGACATTAGTTGCAAAGGAAATCACTTGCTGTCAGAAGTGGGATTCGAACCCACGCCTCCAGTGGAGACTGCGACCTGAACGCAGCGCCTTGGACCGCTCGGCCATCCTGACTGGACAAACAGAATTTTAGTGGGAATTGTCACAAAAATTATAATACACTAAATCAAATATGTCACGATATCGTAAGTTCTTAGGCATCCAGGTCATAGATATCAAGGGAAGGTTTCTCAATTGTCAGTCCAAATATATGGGCATGTATGGAGACATGGAAGAAAGTCACCAGGGTGGCAATGTGCTTGACAATGGCAATACACTGTGCGGGATGTGAAGGCATCTCACTGGCTTTGTACCCCAATGTGCAATACAGGCTAAACCCTGTGGTGGGAATCAAGATCCACCAATGTTTCTGTCCTCAATGTCCACATGAGTCCAGAAATGTCCCAGTAGGCCAAAATGTCCACCAATTACCCGTGAAAGCATTAAAAGAACATCTATGATCTGAACAAGATTCCCAGTGGGCTTGTGGCCAGCCGGTACCGATGTGACCCTCACCTCGGTATTCAAGGGGACCACTTGAGGTCCCAGTACTTTCTCACCAGTATTTTTTGTCCGGTCAAAGTATAGCAACCTATTAGACTGATCCGCGATGACACACGAGAAGATTTGTTTGGCGGCCACCTTCCAGCAACAGAGACAATTTCTGGTCACTGTTAAGTCAGCAAGCCAACTCAATCGGTACTGATGTGACCCTCACATCAGTATTCAAAGGAACCACCTGAGGTCCCAGTACTTTCGCCGAATATTTGTGTCCGCTCAAAAGCATGGCAACCCATTAGATTGATCCGCGATAACACACAAGAACATTTGTTTGCGCGCCACCTTCCAGCAACAGAGACAATTTCTGGCCACTGTTAGGTCAGAAAGCCACTGCTGGCTTTTTACTATAGACTTTTTACCTGTAAGCCTACTTTAAGCTAGATGTGGAAAGTATGATTTGTTTTTTTCACCTGTAGTCTGGCTTAAAATCAGGTTCCACCGAGATTTGAACTCGGATCGCTGGATTCAGAGCCCACAGTGCTAACCATTACACCATGTAACCACCAGTTGGGAAAGTTATGGGTTTGCTCGGCAATTTCATCATATCCACGTGTATGATATTAAAGGCACACAACAATCACAAAGTAGATATGATGAAAAAGCAGAAATTACTGGCTAACTTTAGTAATTTAGTAAGCTAAGCGTTCACAGAGGATGTGGGAAAAGGCAAGTCAAGAAAGGTTTTGAAGGACTTGCCACAAACAATGAAACCAGCAGTAAATAGGTCTACTGTGTACAAACACATTGTAACTTTACATGGGTTGACAATGAAGATGCTCACAAAAGGTGGGGCTGTACTCACAATTCGTATCTTGTGCATATTGCTGTACCCTAAAATGCAAAGAATTGCTCGGTTGTTTTTTCCCAATATCATGTTTCAGACATTAGTTGCAAAGGAAATCACTTGCTGTCAGAAGTGGGATTCGAACCCACGCCTCCAGTGGAGACTACAACCTGAACGCGAGCGCATTGGACCGCTTCGGCCATCCTGACTGGATAAACAGAATTTTAGTGGGAATTGTCACAAAAATTATAATACACTAAATCAAATATGTCACGATATCGTAAGTTCTTAGGCATCCAGGTCATAGATATCAAGGGAAGGTTTCTCAATTGTCAGTCCAAATATATGGGCATGTATGGAGACATGGAAGAAAGTCACCAGGGTGGCAATGTGCTTGACAATGGCAATACACTGTGCGGGATGTGAAGGCATCTCACTGGCTTTGTACCCCAATGTGCAATACAGGCTAAACCCTGTGGTGGGAATCAAGATCCACCAATGTTTCTGTCCTCAATGTCCACATGAGTTCCCAGAAATGCCCAGAGCCAAAATGTCCACCAATTAGCACGTGAAAGCATTAAAAGACATCTATGATCTGAACAAGATTCCCAGTGGGCTTGTGGCCAGCCGGTACCGATGTGACCCTCACCTCGGTATTCAAGGGGACCACCTGAGGTCCCAGTACTTTCTCACCAGTATTTTTGTGTCCGGTCAAAGTATAGCAACCTATTAGACTGATCCGCGATGACACACGAGAAGATTTGTTTGGCGGCCAGCTTCCAGCAACAGAGACAATTTCTGGTCACTGTTAAGTCAGCAAGCCACCTCAAGCCAACGTTGGCTTTTTACTTTAGACTTTTTACCTGTAAGCCTATTTTAAGTTAGATATGGAAAGTGGAAAGGTTGATTTTTTTTCACCTGTACTCTGGCTTAAAATCAGGTTCCACCGAGATTTGAACTCGGATCACTGGATTCAAAGTCCAGAGTGCTAACCATTACACCATGCATCCACGACTTGGAAGTATCACATGGGTTTGCTAGGCAGGATCTTACATCATATCCACATGTATGATAGTGAAGGCACCGAACAGTCACAAAAAAGATTCAACGAAAAAGCAGAAATTACTGGCTAACTTTAGTAATTTAGTAAGCTAAGCGTTCACAGAGAATGTGGGAAAAGGCAAGTCAAGAAAAGGTTTTGAAGGACTTGCCACAAACACTGAAACCAGCAGTAGATAGGTCTACTGTGTACAAACTAGAGATGGCTCGATACCACTTTTTCATACCCGATACCGATACCGATATTCAACTTTGAGTATCTGTCGATACCGATACCAGTCCGATACAATCTTTATCCCCGTCTTAAATAACTAAGCGTTTAATAATAGATTTGTATGGATGCTCAATCTTTGAAACCAATATTAGTAAAGTAAAAATAGTAAAAAAATTAAAGTGCAACTCTGTGCAAAGGTTTAAATCTGAATATTTAAAATAACTCAGTGTAGCATGTACCTCGATGGCATAGCAAAAACGATTGCAATGTAGACCATCACTTAAATAACAAACAACAAAAATAATAGCATTTCTCACAAGTATAAAATGTACAGTGTAACACAGTATGGTAGACACGGCATATTAAGGCAATCACTCTGCTTCACCTGATATCAAGTTAGCTGCAGTGAAAACAATATATAAGGGTAGAAACACATTTCTTTTGCATGTAACCTCTGGAGTTGAACTGTATGTAAAGCATAAAACTAAACATTACATCATGAAAACATCATTGCAATGTAAACTAAAATAGTTGGTTCAGGTTTTCCCCTGATAAGCCATACCTGCCTGAGCTCGAAAAACTGTCACAGAAACCACTGGCTCATATTTTTACAGTCCTTAAGTGACCTAGTTGTGTTACTATCCTTAAGTGTGTTCACTTTTTAACATGATGAGCAGATTTTTCTTTAGAAAGATTAGCATTTCAGCCTTCTCAGCTGTCAGCCTGCTTCTCCGTTCATCAATGATAATGGAGGCTGTGCTGAAGAGCCTCTCACTCTCCACACTTGTTGAAGGTGCACAGAGAAATTTAGTTGCTGTGACCATCAGGGAGGGCAGTCTAGGTTGGTTAACTTTCCAGTACAGTAGTGGATTGTCCGATCGCAGAATAGTTGGCTCGCTGAGGTAGGTCTGCACTTCAATGCTTGCACTTGTGGTTGACTCAAGACCAGGTTCTACTGTGCTTTCCTCCAGGATTTCCTCAAAAACACTTACAAGTCTGCTTGCTTGCAGCATCCACCCGTGGAGTCTTCTTTGCTGGCTCTGAGGCTGCTGATTCAGATGATGTCCCCTCTCTTGGCTCTGAGGCTTCTGATGTGGTCTTCCTCAACATTTCTTCCATCTTCCTTACCTCTGCTATTAATGCATCCTTTGTATGTTTTGAGGTTTCAGCATTTGTGAAGTACCTGTAGTGATGAATACACATAATGGCACATTTAGAATAAGTCTACCCTAAATATATAATTTAAAGGATGTTTGATCACACACTCTCACACTCTCTCTCTCTCACACACACACACACACACACACACCTGTCTTTATATCTTGGATCCAGGAGCGTTGCCACAGAGTATATTGGCTCAGATTCCACGTCTCTGAAACGTCTGTTCACAGCCTCAAAGAGGGTGCCTTTCATATTCTTGATTCCCTCGTCTGCCTCATTTTCTCGAGTGAGAATGCGTTTTAGGACACAGACAATGGGGATGACATCAGATGCACATGCAGATGCAGCTCACCTCCCTTGTCAACTCCTCAAAAGGGGCTAGAACTGCGACGATCTTTTCCAGTATCCCCCACTGTTTTGCAGTCAATGTAGCTGGAAGGTCGTACTCCGCTGTATATGCATACAGGGCCCGTTTCTGCGCAATGAGGCTCTCTGCCATGTAATAGGTACTGTTCCACCTCGTTCATACATCTTGTTGCAGGCGCTTGGTCGGCATATTCAGCTTCACGTGAATGTCCTCCAAGCGTGAATACGCAAGGGACGAGTCATTGAAGTGACCGACTATTTTTCTGCAGATAGCCAGTACATCACTTACACTACGCTGTGATAGCAGTCCCTCGTTCACAATAAGTTGGAGGGTGTGTGCGAAGCATCCCAAGCTAGCCACTCCAAGACGATCCATTGCTTTTACCACGTTACTGGCATTGTCTCTTAAAATGACATGGACTTTGCTGTTCTCAATTTTCCATGCATTTAGCATCTCTTCTGTTGCTGTAGCTATGGAATCTCCTGTATGTGAGCCACGGAACTGCTTAGCCTGCAGCACTGCTTTTTGCAAAGCAAAACTCGAGTCTATCCACTGTGCGGTCAGACTTAGTAATGACATTGGGCACACGTCTGAGCTCCAGATGTCCATTGTGAAACTAATCACAGCAACGTTTTCCAAGTATTTCAAAATGAATTTGCTTACTTGTTTGTACTTATTGGGGATAGCTGTTTCGGAGATGAAATGCCGGTTCGGCAACATGTAGCGAGGCTCCAAATGTTCCATTAAGCATTGAAAACCCACATTTTCTACCACAGAAAGTGGCTGGTCATCCAGCACAATGAATTTGGCGACTTTATCCGTTATCAGCTTTGCTTTGTTGCTGCCTGGAGGGAGTTTCTCGAGCTTCTGAATTGTTTCAATCAGTGTTGGTTGTTGCGGCGCACTTTTTTTCTTGGCACTCGTTGCCTGTATAAATTCGGAATACTCTTTTCCGTGATGCTTCTTTAAGTGTTTAATCAAGTTCGTGGTGTTGAAGTTTCCAACGCTGCTGCCACCCCTCGAAACACTCGCTTTGCATAAATTGCACTCAGCTATTTTGCTTTTTTCCCCATTGAGTTTGAAATAATTCCATACAGCTGACATGATGTTGACAGGTCTCACTGGTTTTGTTTTGCTAATTGCTAGCTCCCTGCCATCCATGCAGCAGGCACGTGACACATGCTGCTCATCTGTTACTTGGTTACTTGTCATAACACGTCTTTTTACGGCATGTCGCTCAACGTTTAGTTTAGGCAAATGGATCGGATTATACTCCCCCCTCACCTCAGATATCCGATCCATTAATTTTGGCCAGTATCGGACCGATACCGATACTGAGTATCGGATCGGTGCATCTCTACCCCTAATACTGTATCTGAAGTCTCTTTTATATATCCCCATGGTTACTACACATTGAGCGCCTGGCGTTTAACTATTCATTACATAAGATAGGCAAACATTCTAATGGAAACTGTGTATACTGTCATAATCCGTTTTTCGTTTTAAACCAAAAACGAAAAAACAAAAAAACGGGTCAATATTTCGTTTTTCGTTTAAATCCAAAAACCAAAAAACGGAAATATGAGCTCCGTTTTCCCGTTTTTTCAATGTCCATGCAATTTGAAAATTAAGTGGAAAATTGCTCGTTTTTCAACTGTTGCTTTTTTGTTATTCATCTTTCCGTTTCAACCCAACATCGAGAATACGGGCTTTTTTTTGTAACGTACATTATTATTGAAAATCCGACGGAACACAAGTCTCGTTTTTGTTTTGTATGGGTTTACGTGATGAAGATCAAAAGTGGCTCACAGCGCTGGACCGGAAGTAAGATTAACGTGTCAAAATAAAGTGTGTGAAAACTATGGGCTTAACTGCAAGACGAACCAGGCACTTTTTTTTACTGAATTGTTGCCCCGTAGCTTCAGATTAGGCTACATTTAGCTATTTTTTTGTTATAGAAAGTATTTAGTTGAGTAGCAATAATTATTATGTTATTGTGGAAACTCGCCTGTTCCATGTATTTTACTCCATTAAAAAACATATAACGTTAGGCTATATAAAAAGTCACCATCATCCGCTACCAAGGTTGTAAAATGGACATTGTTTTGAAATAGTAGTAGGTCAATAATAGTTAGTTTAAAATTACATGTTAAATGAAATCTACATCCTTGTATGATTACGTGTGGCAAGCTTGACTACTTTTACTGTAAATCCAGTTAAAAAGGCCTCTTAACCACTGTAGTGACAGGCTACATCCCCTATTCCCGGCGTATGAGGTACTGCCTTCAGGTAGAAGATGGGAAGCCGTCCTTACAAACCAACCGCGCTCGCAAATCATTTATTCCTACCAGCATGTACTGAATAAGTTCATGAAAACAACTTGATCCTTTCTGTATAATACTGCACTTTGGTATAATATTAAAACGTCACTGATGATATTTCACCTTACTATTGATAGCCCACTGGTGCTAATGACACTGCACTTTATTATTTTACAATGTGGAGGGGGTGGGGGGGTGGGTAGTGGTCTTTTGTAAATTTCCGAAAGAATCAATGCATGTCTATCTATCCATTCATCTAAAAGGGCTTATTTTTTGTTGCAAGTCTGCACCTTATAGCTGCCATTGAACACTTGAATGTGATGAAGCTGCCATTTTGCCTTCTCTCATCCTGGTGTGGCCTCCTCCTGGACCGCAGTTCATGGTGAGCAGGGTAATCCTTCTCTCTGCTGGGCCTGTATCATCCACCTCATATGTTCAGAGCTGATTCAGTAGTGTACCAATATTTAGATAATAAAGGCTTGCATATGTAACTTCAACAAATATCTGCTTCATGCAATTTGGTTTTAATGAAGAACTACCATACCATAATCATCTGACTTTTTGAAAGTATATATGACAAACTGTACTAATAATGTATGCACTGTATTTGTTTAACAAAGGTGATAGGATGACTCAGACAGCTTGTGGTTTATGGCTAAAATACTAGGCCATACTAGTCCACAGCACCATATGATAGAACATAAACATGCACCAGACTGTGTGTATGTGCATGTATTGTAAACAAAACTAAGAGACATAAACAAAAGGTGCAGGGTTGTAACCCTAAACGTTTACATTAATGCTTGCCTCTAATTCTGTGCTGGCTGCTGCTCCACACAATGGTATATGGTTCATATTTGTATTGCTAACCATGAGTTGTCAGTAATCTTTATCAGATAAATGGGACATTGAAAAGGCAGGACTGCTACATATTGTTTTATTTACAACTAACTCACTCACTCACTCACACACACACACACACACACACACACACACACACACACACACACACACACGTCTCAAAGAACCAACACTGGACATTTTGTAGTAACTGTATAAAAAAACAAAACAAAATGATGAACTAAATGAACTAAATGAACTAAAAACTACATTAAACTATAAATCAAAAACTCATGCGGACACCACATTCTTCAGGACATCAAGCACATCCTCCATCCCGCTCAAAAGAAAATTTTCTTCCCCAAATCGCTCATCCCGACACTTCGGGCAGTTGGGGGAGTTGCGGAACCATTCCTGCACACAGACGTTGCACCCCACCAGGCTCCTGCAGCAGGGTGCAACTACAAGGCCAGTCATAGGTCCTTCAAGAGAATAGAATCAGAACAACATATTTTTGTCATTATCTATCTTCATAACAGTTTCAATATGCTGTGTATATTTAACTAATATTACGTTCATAGAACTTAAAAACAAACTAAAACTTCCTGAAGAAAGTCTCAAATTAAGCAAACCCAATTCAAAACATCTTTTACAGCTTACAAAAGTGTTATTTGTGTGTGATGCTGTCATCACTCACTTGTGTCACTGTCTCCTTGCAAGAGCTATGAGGTCCATTACAGCTTCCTTGAAAGGCCCAGGTTCTCTGTTCACACAACAGCTGAACAAATGTCCCAAATCAGGGTACTTGTCGCTGAAGGCCATTTCAGCATTTTGCTGCTCCTCCACATTCATGAATGGGTTGGTGCCAAATATTGACTCCTTTGTCAGACGTGACCCAATCGCCTCTTGGTAGCTGTCAGCTGCCTCTGCTGGTCCTGGCAGAAGTTCCGAGGCCACTCTGACTCTACATCCGCCCTCGGCCAGGACATTTGGAATCCCCCGGCCTAAGCATAAAAATAGATTGTTGTTTTTACTGTTGTTTGAAGTTAATTGTGCAAACAGTTGGTTGTTAAAAAAATACACACATGCATCTATACACACAACATACAGTATTATTAAAATTAGATAAGCCATGCTTGCTATCACATGGGTAAGTCATCACACTTTGTAAAAGGTATGTAGTACATTATATTAGCACACTATAATATTACACCTACTATTCTAACATCACATATTATCTGATATTTAGGCCAAATTCTGTTGTATACTTGGCCTGAAAAAGTACTCTTTCATCGTTCTTGCATGTGTCTGTGATACTATTAGCCTTCAGACCACCATGTCACAGTACAGTAATGTTGGCAGCCAGCACGTGTTATAATATCCAATCAATGTTGAAGTTTCACAAACACAAGGAAGTCCAACCCAGTCTCACAGCAGTTCGTGAAATTGTAACAAATTTTTTTATTTTATTTATTATTTTGTTTTTTTGTGATCGTCCGCATGTTTTTTAAGCTAATTTATTAAGAATGACTAATGTAGCGAGTAGTATGAAAGGTTGAAAATGGAGGATACGTATGGAGGATGGTCGGGGTGGTGGTGGATGGGTCAAACAACACAGGACTTTCACCCAGGAGACCGTGGATCAGGTTCCGCGCGTCACGTATCCTAAACCCAACCGTCCCTTTGTTGTCCCGCATCCCTGAATTCTTCTGTGAACCCATCGCGGAATTTTGTTTCATTTCACGTCGACTGATAGAAAGAATTGTGCTGTGATGACGAAAGATAATTCCCATCAAAATACATTACTTTAAAAAACCTGGTGACCTGCAAGGAAAAAATACTTACAAACGTGTCTGTGTACACAAATCAATAGATTAAAAATGTCATGACCATTTCACGAACTGCCATAAGACTAATTTGAGCTTATCATGACAAAGAGTATGATTACTTATGTCAATTACACAATTTGTTATTTAAATTTCTCTACAAAAAGAAATTGGTATATTGCGAGTAGAATATATAAATGTAATCCATTTTAAATTAAGTCTATAATAAGTGTGACATTAAAAATGCTCACCGGGAGCTGTGCGAGCAAAGGCAGGGAGAGCTGCAAGGTTACGGTTAGGGTTAAGTGAGGTGTGCAAGTTGAAGCAAGGGGAAAGGGAATCCTCGCAGAGAGCTTAATAGGAGTCAGCTCCTACTGCCAAAACTGGCTGAGTGAAACCAGCTTTGTGTTGTTTAAATAACTGCAAAACTGTATCAAATACCTTGAACTGTGTGGGAGTTCCAAGCATCCACAAATTTCTCCAGTCCAATACTGGCAACCCGACAGGTCAGGTTTGACACGCAGTACTGTACTGATGGGTCATCCATGTTAATGGCCTCTTGGTCTGGAGCCAGGCCCAGACGGCGGGCTCGTCGGCGAGCGCCTGGTGGCCGGGTTTGCCACGGAGCCCGGCCGGGCACAGCCCGAACAAGCTACGTGGCTCCCATCTCTCCAGCCCATGGGCCCACCACCTGTGGGAGGAACCGCTGGGGTCGGGTGCGCTGCCACATGGGTGGCAGTGAAGGTCAGGGGCCTCGACGGACCAGACCCGGGCAGCAGACGCTGGCTCTGGGGACGTGGAACGTCACCTCTCTGTGGGGGAAGGAGCCGGAACTGGTGCGGGAGGTGGAGAGCTACCGGTTAGATCTGGTGGGGCTTACCTCTAGGCACAGTCTCGGTTCTGGAACCGTACTCCTGGATAGGGGTTGGACTCTTTTCTTCTCCGGAGTTGCTCAGGGTGTGCGGCACCGGGCAGGTGTGGGGATACTAACAAGCCCCCGGCTGAGCGCCGCTGCGTTGGAGTTTACCCCGGTGGACGAGAGGGTCGCCTCCCTACGCCTGCGGGTTGTGGGGGGAAAACTCTGACTGTTGTTTGTGCATATGCACCAAACAGGAGTTCGGAGTATTCGGCCTTCTTGGAGACCTTGAGTGGAGTCCTGCATGGGGCGCCAGTGGGGGACTCCATTGTTCTGCTGGGGGACTTCAACGCACGCGTGGGCAATGATGGAGACACCTGGAGAGGCGTGATGGGAGGAACGGCCTCCTGATCTAAACCAGAGTGGTTGTTTGTTGTTGGACTTCTGTGCTAGTCATGGATTGTCTATAACGAACACCATGTTCGAACATAGGGATGCTCATAAGTGTACCTGGTACCAGAGCACCCTAGGCCGAAGGTCAATGATCGATTTTATAATCGTTTCATCTGATCTGAGGCCGTATGTTTTGGACACTCGGGTGAAGAGAGGGGCAGAGCTGTCAACCGATCACCATCTGGTGGTGAGTTGGGTCAGGGGGTGGGGGAAGACTCTGGACAGACCTGGTAAGCCCAAACATGTAGTGCGGGTAAATTGGGAACGTCTGGAGGAGGCCCCTGTCCAACGGACTTTCAACTCGCACCTCCGGCGGAGCTTTTCGTGCATCCCTGTGGAGGCTGTGGGCATTGAACCCGAGTGGACAATGTTCAAAGTTTCCATTGCTGAAGCTGCGGCGGAGGAGCTGTGGTCTTAGGGTCTTAGGTGCCTCAAGGGGCGGTAACCCACGAACACGTGTGGTGGACACCGGTGGTCAGGGAAGCCGTCCGACTGAAGAAGGAGTCTTTCCGGGATATGTTATCCCAGAGGACTCCGGAGGCAGTGCCAGGCAACCGGCGGCCCGGAAGGGCTGCAGCCTCTGCCGGGAAAGAGGCAAAGCAGCGGGTGTGGGAGAAGTTTGGAGAAGACATGGAGAAGGACTTTCGGTCGGCACCAAAGTGCTTCTGGAAAACTGTTCGCCACCTCAGGAGGGGGAAGCGGGGAACCATCCAAGCTGTGTACAGTAAGGATGGGACACTGTTGACCTCAACTGAGGAGGTAATAGGGCGGTGGAAGGAGCATTTTGAGGAACTCCTGAATCCGACTAATACGCCCTCTATGTTAGAGGCAGAGCTGGAGGATGACGGGGGATTGTCGTCGATTTCCCGGGCGGAAGTCACTGATGTAGTCAAACAACTCCACAGTGGCAAAGCCCCAGGGATTGATGAGATCCGTCCAGAAATGCTCAAGGCTCTGGGTGTGGAGGGGCTGTCCTGGTTGACACGCCTCTTCAACATTGCGTGGAAGTCTGGAACAGTGCCAAAGGAGTGGCAGACTGGGGTGGTGGTTCCCCTTTTTAAAAAGGGACCAGAGGGTGTGTGCCAATTACAGGGGTATCACACTTCTCAGCCTCCCTGGTAAAGTCTACTCCAAGGTGCTGGAAAGGAGGGTTCGGCCGATAGTCGAACCTCAGGTTGAGGAGGAACATATGCGGATTCCGTCCTGGTCGTGGAACAACGGACCAGCTCTTCACTCGCAAGGATCCTGGAGGGGGCCTGGGAGTATGCCCAACCGGCTCTACATGTGTTTTGTGGATTTGGAGAAGGCGTAGACCGGGTCCCCCCGGGAGATACTGTGGGAGGTGCTGCGGGAGTATGGGGTGAGGGGGTCTCTACTCAGGGCCATCCAATCTCTGTAACGACCAAAGTGAGAGCTGTGTCCGGGTTCTCGGCAAAGTCGGACTCGTTTCAGGTGAGGGTTGGCCTCCGCCAGGGCTGCGCTTTGTCACCAATCCTGTTTGTAATATTTATGGACAGGATATCGAGGCGTAGTCGGGGTGGGGAGGGGTTGCAGTTCGGTGGGCTGGGGATCTCATCGCTGCTTTTTGCAGATGATGTGGTCCTGATGGCATCATCGGCCTGCGACCTTCAGCACTCACTGGATCGGTTCGCAGCCGAGTGTGAAGCGGTTGGGATGAGGATCAGCACCTCTAAATCGGAGGCCATGGTTCTCAGCAGGAAACCGATGGAATGCCTTCTCCAGGTAGGGAATGAGTCCTTACCCCAAGTGAAGGAGTTCAAGTACCTTGGGGTTTTGTTCGCGAGTGAGGGGACAATGGAGCGGGAGATTGGTCGGAGAATCGGCGCAGCGGGTGCGGTATTACATTCCATCTATCGCACCGTTGTGACGAAAAGAGAGCTGAGCCAGAAGGCAAAGCTCTCGATCTACCGGTCAGTTTTCGTTCCTACCCTCACCTATGGTCATGAAGGCTGGGTCATGACCGAAAGAACGAGATCCAGGGTACAAGCGGCCGAAATGGGTTTCCTCAGGAGGGTGGCTGGCGTCTCCCTTAGAGATAGGGTGAGAAGCTCAGTCATTCGTGAGGAGCTCGGAGTAGAGCCGCTGCTCCTTTGCGTCGAAAGGAGCCAGTTGAGGTGGTTCGGGCATCTGGTAAGGATGCCCCCTGGGCGCCTCCCTAGGGAGGTGTTCCAGGCACGTCCAGCTGGGAGGAGGCCTCGGGGAAGACCCAGGACTAGGTGGAGGGATTATATCTCCAACCTGGCCTGGGAACGCCTCGGGATCCCCCAGTCGGAGCTGGTTAATGTTGCTCGGGAAAGGGAAGTTTGGGGTCCCCTGCTGGAGCTGCTCCCCCCGCGACCCGACACCGGATAAGCGGACGAAGATGGATGGATGGATGGATGTCTTTGTTGAACCTGTACTCTGCAAGTTTCTCTTGCATGTATAGTGACAGGTAGAACTCTCCTCCATGGTCCACTCTGAGCTGATCCCAAAGGCCATACCTTAGAACAGCATTCCTGCTTAAACAATGACAAGGGGGAAAAAGGTTCCACATTGTAGCTATTACAAGTAAGTACTGTATTATCTCTCTGTTATTAAATACAGTGCCGCTTGTATGTGTGTGTATATATACAAAATATGTATTTTGATAAAGCATGACATGATAAAAGAAAAACAGTTGTTATATATATATATATATATATATATATATATATATATATAGAGAGAGAGAGAGAGAGAGATATAGATATGAACATTAAATATAGTATTCTGTTTTGCATTAGTGTTAGTAGATGTTCCTTACAAGAATGTACTTTTAAAGACTTTTGTGGTTGTTTTCCAGCATCAACCCAGGCAAACTGCAGCCACTATGATGTTTGTCTGTGTGATTATTAAGGATAGTCATCTCACTTGCATGACTTTATGGCTTAATGTCACAGATGTATGGCCTGTATTTCCTCTGGAATTTTAAAGTGAAAACATAGAAATAATTGATATGCTCAAGGTTACCAGAAAAAAATGCAAAAACTCATGCAAGCAAGAAGAATACCCATATTATTCAAGGCAGTAATCATAATATATATTGGCGGGGACACATCTCCCCCAACATTTCAATATGCTGGAAATGTCCCCACAATAGGCTAATATATATTGCTATTCTAAAAAAAGGCAACAATGCAGATTTGGTCCCCTCCAATGTTCACTTCATGCTTACGGCGTTGATATTACTCACACAGATATCTATCACCACGACTAAATCAGAGGTGGTGCACCAGTTTAGATTGACTTGGTTGACGTTGACGAACCCAATTAATTAACAGACAATTAACAAGTCTGTTGAAGGTCATGTTATGACTATGAATTTACTAAAATGTCAGCTAATTGAAGGTGTTTAATGAAAAAAATCTAAATCCGTCCTAACGCAAGCGAATGACTGAAGCAACTCATAATTTGTTTGGATGTCATAGGCACCATGAGCTCACAGATGCATACTGTATTAATGAAAACAGTATTGTACTTTGTTATTGTTATTACATTATATTACTTGAATCATGTTTTTTTAAAGAACATATATTTTTAATGAATACATAACAGAAATGTATTTTATTCTTAAAGATGTGAGAATTTTATTTATTTTTTTAAAGAGTCATGTCAGATCGTAATAGAGTATGTTAATTCAAATTTAATTAATTCAATGGCACTTACTCACCTGTACACTTCGTCATAAATAACAAGGTTATTTTTTATTGGCATGATTGAGTGGCCAACCAGCTTGCCACTATAACCATCAATGGCCATAACGTAAGTCACTCCATACATGGCCATCTTTTCATTTTGGTCCATGTGCAATTTATGGCCAAAGTATGCTGCATTGTATGGAACCGGATTTAGGTTCCTTAGTCCCTAAAATAGATGAGACAGATGTATAATTATTGTATGGTTGTAGTTTCACTGCAATTAAAATGGCTATTTCACATATAAGACAGAGATGGATGTTATGATAATCCTTTTCAAAAAGGTTCTATGATTAGCAAAACCCTTGGATGACACAAATAATTGCTTGTGATCACACTTTTAATGCATTGTAATGTTTCATTGGACGAGAGTTAGAGAGGGAGGTACAGTGGGTATGGAGGGAGGGATGTGGATTAACCTATTCATTGGTGTTTTTGTGCAAACTTACTTGGCACCGTTCCTCATGGTATGGAGGTTGAACACTATGAAGCGCAGCCGCCACTCTGTGTTTAGAGGCATGTATGCCTTTGCTGGCTAGGTAGCCAGTCATCATTTTGCGACCATATGTGGGCCCTGTCTAATACAATCACAACACATAAACTGTTGAAAAACAATGCAATTGCAGAAGCTGATGCACACAAATATGTGATAGTATCATTATGATACATAGGCCATGGTAGACTAGCTTTGTCATGTGACTTCTTGATTTTGAACGCAAACATCCATCCTCAGCAGGATGTATGAGTTGGTCTACACCTGACACTTCAGATCTCTGTGGTCAAGTCACAGTTTGGGCACTCAGACAGGAGAAGGGCACAAACCGCAGCAGCTGTGAAACGGACTTTTCTTTACCTTTTCTTTCCCGTTTTTCGGACTTGTTGGAGTGATGTGTGTAGCCAGAACGTAAGTTAAAACTGTTCTGTAGCTTACTAAATTGTCATGGGTTTTACTGCCTCGTTATTTGTTTAAATGTTAAAACTACGTTTATTCATATTTAATAAGTGTTCTGCTGCTATGTGGTTATGTTTCGTCCGTGTTCCGACGTGACATTTATTTGGAGAGAGATATATGTTATCGCCTTGATAATGCTGTTGTGTTTCTATTGCATATAGCTGAGCTTACTGGGTGATAGATTGTGTAATATTATTTGTGCAGCTATGTTGATATTCAGGTTGTATTAGGGCAATATGCTAGCAGGTGCAATCATCAGTAAACGGACTAGCACTGTGGAGCCACGTGCTCAGCTAAAAGTGTATTACACTGTTTGCTCCGTTATGAATATGTGTGTAACAGATGTGGCTTATTCTTAGTTTGTGTAACTGAGCAATATGTTACATTCATGTTAACTATTACTGAGAAATGAATGTAGCCTATTCCATAGTATTATTCCTTGTTATAGTGCATGGTTAGATTCAGCTTGGTAAATAATGTTCATAGTAAGTCAGATGCTTATTAAAGTGATTATTATTTTGCATATATTTCAGAACCACATCCACGTGTCACGAGTAACAGCTTAGTTGCCTTCATGTTCGAACTGTAAATAAATCTTCCTGGATCTCAAAGTCAGACATCTCTGGTTCAAGTTCCTACCGGACACCCTACAGCGGGCCATTGTTTCAGTAGCCAGTTTCTATAGTTTTCACAATACATATGCATATTTCTGTTCAGTTAGGCACTGTTATTATTTAAAGTTGACCATATTTTTATATAATTATTCATGTGACTGTCATTGTTACTGTTATATTGCTGTATGGAAACTGTTGGTCAAATTGTTGTTAGAATTTTGATAAATAGATTATGGCAGTTGTGATCTTTAGAAAAGGCTGATATAGTTGCAAATGTGTTTAAGGTAAGTGATGAAGAACAATATATAAAGTGTTATAATACACGTGTTAGTGGTTCTAACAATGGCAGACTGGTCAGAGACGAATATACCTTTAATTATTTAAGTTGATTTATTTCTTTTTGTATTCTAAACATAAAATTATTATATATTCTCTTAATAGATCCATGGTGAGAACACGGTGTTGAGGTGTTACACCGAAAGCTGTGACCCATCAGGAACTGTGACCGCAGAGGGCGCTGTTGCACATCGTCTGCTCGTGCGTGCTAGACAATGGAGGGCGAAGAAGAGCGCCTACGCAAAAGGAGTATACATTAATACATTACGTCCACGGATGCAAGCTGTATGATTATTCGCGATTTGTTATTTATTCCTAACTAAGGAGAAAAAGTAAACCGCTGGTGACCATATTACACCTCAGGCATAGTAACATATGTTTATCTGAAAGTAAATAAAATATATTAAAGGTACATTTTCTCTGAAATGTATCTATGTCATCTCTTCACACTAATGTGGACACATATTTTCTTATTTATAGTCTTCACAGAGCCAGTACCTCAGAGGTCACCATATATGACAAGTATCAGCTGTCAGAATGTGTGACCCCACTGTAACGGCTTAATTAATGAGTCAAACTTCATAATATTTTCTGGTGTTGTTATATCATGTCTTCACACTAATCTGGACACATATTTTCTTATTTGGAGTCATCACAGAGCCAGTATCTCAGAGGTCACCATATATGACAAGTATCAGCCGTCAGAATGTGTGACCCCACTGTAACGGCTGAATTAATGAGTCAAACTTCATAATATTTTCTGGTGTTGTTATGTCATGTCTTCACACTAATCTGGACCCATTACATACAACATGTTGGTAATATATCTGAAACTATTATTAATAGCCTATTAATGCTGGTTTTGGTTCTCAGCAACACATCCACACAGTCCTAAGTAGATAAGATACAACTGGAAGGACGGACAGTCAGACAGACAAACAACTACAATTCTTGATGGAAGATTTTGTCAATGCCTTATATTTTATGCTGCAATCCTGCCCGATCGCATAACAAGCACAAATTCCATTTCCTGTGCTAAACTTCGGTGATTGCTGCTTGTAAATTTGGCATACATGAAAGAAAGATTTAACGTTATGTAAAAAATATTTATGTTATCATCTTAAATTAACTTACCTCTTGAATAGCTTCTGCAACAGCACCTTCCAATTGTTCGTTGGACATCAGTGCATTCTTCCTTATGTTGTGCAAAGCACAATATTTTTTAAGGTTTGACACTGATGCTCCTTTCTCCACACCCATGGAAATCAATGTTCTAGAGATTTCATCGAAAGTTTTGTTTTGCAACACCATGCTCTGAATCAAATCTAGATGTGGTTCAAGCGCCATCTCTACCTGTCTTTCTACTCCTGTCTACTCCACGGCAAAACAAAGTGCGGGAACCTTTTAAATACTGCCTATGGCGGAAACTGGCCACAGACCCTTTCCGGCAGATGTTTTGCGCGCAAGATGCAGAATGACTTCAGGAAACAGGATATAGGTCCACGGATGGGAGTTATATATTTTTTTATTTGTTTTTTTTTATTGGTCAAGTACGGAAGCGTAACCTATTGCATTTCTCACATGGAAGGGCATTCACCCCAATACCCATGAATTTACCAAAGAAAACCAAGAGGTCCTGCCTGCAGGCCTCCACTGTAGTCGTTACTCGCTACGCCGCAGCCGGCTCCACTCTCAAACCTAAAACCACCTCCTGTCAGGACAAGAAATGCACGGGATACAATTCAAAATAAAATCGCGAATGCACTTCGGGTTGAATCGCTTCACAACACAAATGCATTAAATAGTAAACAATATGAAGTAAAATATATAAATTCCACAGTATATATCGGTTTTATTTATATATTTACCATTTGTTTGTCATTTCTGTTCTGTGTTTTCCTTATGTTGCGCATGAGCCCCAACGTGGCCGTTTTGATTTATTCTATCCAAATCTAGGACAAAAAGCCATCAATAAACTGTATTAATTCAAATAAAAAAATAAAGCTTCTGATTAGGACAATTGAAGCATTTGCCTTTGTCTTTTTCTAAACACTGTTCATTAATGATTGCCATATGTAGACTAATACACTGTACTGCATAACTTTACAACTTAGTCATTATGAAAAACAAACGGTGGGTGATATGACTAGGGGCTCAATTGTCGTTGTAACCTATAGCTGAGGATCTTGAAAGGAGAAAACCTAAATATTTGTGGAAACAAAGCCATAGCTTCAGTTAAGGGGATGCATAAGAGACAAGAGTCAACCTAAACTGCAAGCCTTGGATGTACATGATGTCTATTTTAGTCCAAGTCTGTGATATGCTCATCACTTAATCATGTTTTGGTCTGGCGAATGAGTTGACAAAAGAATTGTGTAGCCACAGTTCAAATCACATAGGCCCACAACCCTATAGGCCTACAGGATGGCAATAGAGTACACAGAGAGCCAGGCAGCCTGCAGCCTGGGTAAGCCATCTTCACCATCCTAATATTTTAGGGGGCATCTGATGTTCTTGCCTCATTTCACTTCCGTGGAGGCCATGTGTGGCTATTTCAAATTCATGGCCCAACATCTTTTTCCATTCAGTGCTTACTTTGCTGATGTCTGCTGTGATGCCTGTACTGTGTGTCCACTCTGGCTTCTGATGTTTGTTCCTGTCTATGTCATGCAAACAGCTCAGAGCATGAGCTTCCCTCTTATGTGGGGTAGAATGAATATTCATGCATGTCCAGTATCTCAAATGACTCACCAGCGCCTGACAAGACCTCTGTGATCTGACCACCTCTGCCTCTGAAATTACACTGCAATTTCCATATAAACTTGCAATGGTTACACAGGCATTGATGCACACATGGCCTGGGCAATATGTGTTTCATTTAGGTGTAACATTAGGCTAATACGTTAATTGGATTGCCTGTGCCAAATATATGCTACACTTTCATAAGGGGTGGAAAAGCAATATTCATGAACACCAGTACCTCAAATACGTACCTTCTTTAGTAGCTTGCACACCACCTAACCTAACTTGTTCCACTCGTAACAACCCTCATACAGTTTAATTCAACCCTGCGTTGATACGCCACAACAGACGGGGTCATCCCTATGTTCCCTGGGTCCTATGTAATTTAGGGTTAGGCCTATTTGCCATGGAATTTGGCAGTAATGGTGGAAAAAGTAACAGACCGGGGAACATAGGACCGGGGGAACATAGACACGCTCCCCATCAGAGCCATACATGTAGATGTTACTGGATAGTGTCCTGTACCTGTAATTTAATGTAACAATAAAGGAATCTTGAACTGTGTGCAGCTGCCCATTTAAAATGTGTCCCCTCTTATGAAAGTCATGCCTACACAAACAGTATGGACATCTGCAACATTATGCTTATTTGAGATATTATCTGTTATTTTATAGGCCTTTAATAAAAGGCTGTTAATCCACTTAAAAAATGTTGGAGGCTGTCCTCCAATACAATATGTTGGACCAGAGGTTTTGAAAGTGGGAGGCAGGCCTCCCTAAGAAGCTCCAAAACTGTTTAGGGGAGGCTTGTGAATGTAAATGAAAATTAGGAATTCAGAAATGAAGTAGTTTGGGGAATTTTTTAGTGGGTTTTTTAACACTTTCCCACAGTCAGAAACTAATAAATGCATGCAGGACAGACCTCTTTTTATGTATTTGGTGTACTTGAAATAATATATGTAGCGTATAGGTGCAGACATTTGTTAATTCTTTTTCTCTTAATATTAAGACCCAAAATGACAACAAAATGCAAGTTGCAGTAACTGCTCCCTCAAAACATTTTCAGTTTCTACAGATCAAAGGGAACAAAGAGTTTTTCATGGGCTGAGGTTATAAGGTGAAAAAGACATGAAGGACCACAGTATGAAAAAAGCCTTACATTGGTGTGCTCTATGTTTTTGTGTGAAAGACGCATAGGGCTCAACAGTTCAACCAAGGCTTATGTAGCATCAACGTGAATTTAGTAATCTGGGGGTGAAGCGATGTTGGCCTAAGACCTTACAATGACTGGTTGAAAAAACAGAAATATAAACAGAAATAGTCTCTTGAGTCTCTGTGCTTCAGATATCAAGAAAGTGCGGGCAGATTCAAATAACTGAATGTTGCAAAATCATTGGATGAATCATGCCAGGTGAGACAATCTTGACCAATGGTATTGTTTGACTTCAAGGGAGGGGGATGGGAGGGGCTAACTTCAACATCATCTCAACGGCAGTGGCAGTGGCACAGAGACACTTCAACTGTCAACCTTCATTCAGACTGTGTGCATGTGCATGGAATAAACGTCCTTGGTGTGCAAAGATCTTTATTCTCACCTCTGATATTTGTGAGTAAGAGCTACTCTCTCGCAAAGTCACAAACCAGAGATTTAAGTCTCAAACTATGATCATCACTATCATCAGGTTACTAAGCTGCTTCATAGACAATGATTGTGAAACTAATTTTGTAGAATAAAAAAGAGGTTTATTCTAGTTAGCGTTTCAGTTCTGTAGATTCTGTCAAATAATGTTTATATAAAGTATACCCCTACTTCAATGAGAAGTCTGTAGATATACCAGATAGTTGTTTTAAACTATTATAAAACAATGTTTATATAAACTAACCTCATGTATTTATAGTAAAAGTATGTAGATATATTGGAGAGTTGCTTCTAAATTACTATGAAACAGTTTTTATTTAAAGTGAACACCATACAATAATGGTACAATTATGTAGATATAGTTTGACTTATCAACCGATAGCAGAAGCCTTTATTTCTCGTGCATTTTAGAATTGTGTTCATGGAAATTCATATGCTACATTACCAAAGGGAAAGTATTAGGCCTATATCACATACAAATACACGTAATGTTACCTTGATAGTTATGTAACGTTAAACGCGATCACCCCCCCCGCCGCCGCCGCCGCCGAGGGCACGCGAACCGGTGACCGAATCTATTAACTAGGTAGGCCAACCATCCGGTTGAACCGACTTTTTTTTATGTGCTTTAAAAAAAAACATAGGCCAATATCAAAAGTTCGATCATATAGGACATTTCATCGAATAAAGATAAACGTTTTTGTTTTTTTGCTATTCATGGGGTCGCAGAGAGGACACCTGTTTTGCGCAGGCAGGCTGACAGTTTCGTTTTTAAGTTAGTAGGCCTAGTGAGAGTGGCTTGGATCATGGCATCATGAGCTGACCACGCACCCTGCATGCGCCCCTTGTCTTGTGTGACCTATCGGGGTCAAAGTAGAGGAGATACAGAGCGAATAGTGGACAGTAACAATTCGGGGAGGATGGGGTCTAACAGTTTAGCCTACAGCTATATTTGGATTACCTTAGTGCGAAAATGATACAAAAGTAACTGCCTGTATTACCTTATGTGTGTATGTATATGACCAGAAAGCCCTAACTTGTTGAGTTAAGGTTGTTTAAAATAATGCAATGCTAACTTGTTGTGTTAAGATGTTAGGTTACAGTTTATAGGTCATATATATTGTGGTAGATGCCTTACTGAAATGTTGCGGAGGTATTTATTATTTATAAGTGACTGTCTGTGTTTCATTCAGTTTAATGTAGTGTTTATTATTATTATTAATAATTATATCCGAAATATACAATTTTAGGAATACACAACGCATTAGGCTAGTGGATAATGTTTATAACTCAGTTTGACTATAATTTAGTTTATTTAGCTTATTGTCACATTGAGTGTGCATAAGAGTAGACCTAATAGAGCATAATATTTTATTTATATGAATGGGCTAATCTCTGTAAGCTACTGTATAAGCCATTTAGTGTTATTAATGGCAGCCTTCTTCTATGTATAGGCTAATTGTTTTCTGTGGTTTGTATGTTTCCTTGTAGAACCACACATACTGTACACTCACAAAGACACAGAAAGTCACCTGCTGGCAGCCAATAAATCTAGTGGAAAGCATCAGAGCATTCAACTGCATTCTTACCGATGCACCACAGTGGTCACCTTTTCCCAACTAGCTACAGTTACAGTCCTAGCTATCAAGTCTCCATTACAATTTTAAATAAAATTGTCAAGCCTTTTGGGTTTTCATTTGGATTATTACGTTTATAGTTCATGTACAAATCAAAACATTTGTGTCTTCACAATCAGTTTAGTTATAATAATGTAATAATGGTTTTCCTATTTGTTTCAGCTAAAAGCAGACACTGTATACCTCATTAGTCAGGTGGACCAGGAAGTACTTCTGCCTGGAAACAATGGGCTGGTGGATGTATTCGGGACTGTCGGTCCATATGAAGTCCATGGAGAGGAGGCAGGGAATACACCATCCTCTCATTCAGATGGACAGTCACAGGCGACAAGGCGATTTGCTTTTGCAAGTCAGCCCAGTGCCTCAACCAGCCGCCCACAGGTCCCACCACTTCCAGGCCCAGCTCAGAGGAGCTATTCTAGGTAACATGAATATTGATGAAAATAGAACTAAAGTTTGGTTAAAACAAAAGTCACCACAGGTTAAAAATCTAATGGACAGCAACCACAACTCAAACCCAGTTGCAGCTTCAACAATTGCTTTTTCTGCTGTCTGTAGGCTACTCCTCCCGGCAAAGTAAAGCAGAGGGACCAGCCGCAATGTGCTGTAATAATTAGGCTACTAGCTAATTTTAACTAACCAGAAGCTCCCAGTGTGGGATTCATACATTGTCGAACATGCTGGTTACTACAATATGAACACAAAGGGCAAAATCACTTGTTGCCGGATGGCTGTATTTTGAATAAAATAACTTAATATTTGCCTGATCAGCATCATCTCTTTACATTGTGGCCAATTAAAAACATTGAATAATTTAAGAACTACATAACTATATCACAAAAGTAAACAATGAGTGCTTTTTTTAACCAAAATACACAATATTGATTAATGATAACAATAACCGATATTTATAGTTTTGTCACGTATTTGAGTGTTTGTTGTAGTGTTTCCTGTTTTATTTTGTAGCAGTCTGTTGTTTCCCTTGTCTTGTCTAGTTTTACTTCCTGTCTTGTGTTTTCCCTCCTGTCTGATTGTTCTGCACCGCCCTGATGTGTTTCACCTGGGCCCTATTTCAGAAAGCAGGTTTAGTGAAAACTCTGAGTTTGTTAACCCTGAGATGAGGGAAACTCTGGGTTTTCTGTTTCAGAAAGAGAGGTTACTTAACCTCAGAGTCAGTTACTATGGTATGCTCCTCCCTCTGACACAGTATGCTCCTCCCTCTGACACAGCGCTCTTCATTTCCTCATTCATTCATTCAGTCTGTATCAGGGGCACTTTAGCGCAGTTTGTTATATCGGCATGAATAAAACATAATTATGATGGTTTATTAACCATGTTAGGCAGACTACGCCTATAAAACGTTTGATTTCTCAAAACATGGCATTTCCTTTTGTCAACGATCCCGTTGAAGAAGCTGCTTTAGCCTACTTCGCAGGGTGTTATGTCGGGAGATGATATTGAACCCGACATTTTAATTTCCAGATAACTTCCTATTTGAGCGGTATCGTTTTTCTTCCCAGTCGATCAGTTGCAGGTGAATGATGTAAACCTTTTGAAATAAAAGATTATGGATTATAATTCTGTTAATGATGGTGCTGCAGCCTCAGAATGGGATTAGTAGCCTAGGCCTAGGACTTTTTCGTCCACACCTAAATGAAATAGATTATAGGTTCAATACCATTTCACCAGTAATATTAGCTATACTTATGCTTGAATATGATATACATTATATTGGAATATACACATTTACTCTAGCAGCAATTTTCTCCAACGCAAATTCTCTCTTTTCCAGCAGCCGCTGTGTTGCTTTTTTAACGTAATACATGTTCAAACTCGCATATGTGCGCATGAGTATTTCCGCCAACCCGTTTCTTTGTGGTTGTTGCCATGGTGAATTGTAGTATCATGGCTCCATTCATGCTGTCTTTGGTACATGCGCGTTACCCTGAGTCAACCTACTCCAAGTTGATTGAACCAACTCGAATCAGCTGTTGTGAAACCGAAAACTCAGAGTTTCCATCTCAGGGTAAATCAACTCGGAGGTCAGGCATAGACTCAGCCAATGAGATTTGTTTTTTTTATGTTTGACCCTATGGGTAACTGGTTTTAAAATACCCATCTTAAATAATGTCATTAGCCTGGGTAAACCCTGACGAACTTCCGGCAAATTTGAGATTTGCTCTGCAGGTCAGTCTGGCGAAGAGCCCATTCAAACCCATTTCCAATGTCCTCAAAATTGAGGCACCAATCACAACCGTTGAGGCGGGCTTTACACGACGAGGATAGCGCAGCGACGACGTTTACATTCAACATGACGGCTATCGAAGCCGTGCTTCACCATGACCAGGGACCGGCAGGTCAGTCTGACATATGCCGATTTTATACCGGTCAATGCTACAATTAACTGACAACATAAGTTATACGAGTTACAGTTCTCAAGGACGCACGCACACACGGACAGAGACACAGTCTCTTTTTTCTTTTCTCTCAACTTCTCCGCCGTGAGTGGCGTGTACCCGCTCGCAGTGTGAAGCGTGTGTCCGCGCTATTCTTGCACATGTAGGGAACCTTGTGAATTAACCTGCAACATGTCAGCTGTTTGGAAATTCTTCAGCGTGTGTGCAGAAGATAACAAGTTTGCAATATGCAACACCTGCAAGGAGAAAGTAGGGCGTGGAGGGACCACACCAAAAAACAGAATCACATTTATTTTGTTGGATGTGAAAAGCGTCACCCGTATCGTTGGTCTGATTGGTTGAAGGACTATCCAATGATTCCAGAGGCATTTGAGTGGCGTCCGTTGGTGACGCCCCTTTGGAAATGAACTGTCAATGAACCTTTCCCAGACCCACTCTCAGTTACAGCTGAGAAGGGTCTGGTGTTAACCAGGCTATAATGTCATGTCAATGTCATTAAAATCAGTAAAGTTTTTTTTTGTAACATTTTCTTTCTCATCCACTGCTTTGAGAAACATCATGGTGGAATTTCCAGAAACACCATGTTGTGGTATGATGAAACAAAGGGAAAGCCAGCATGAGTTTTTAAACTAATTTCCTGTTTTCCTGAAGGTGTAATTAAAAATACATCAGGGACACAGAAACTTCCGAGTTGGGACGGCACTGCACAATAACATATATCATGGTTAAACCCTTCCTAATTGTCTCCTCAATTGAGTGTTCATTGTAAGTCATCAAGGTCTCCCAAACCTCCATTTATGTGAAATGAGTTGTGAAATAAATCAAAGTTAGAATAGATAGAGATAGATAGCTTTTATTGTCATTCAACTGTATGTACAGAGTGCACATATGAACGTTAAGCTGGCTCATAAATACTGCCTCTAAACTCAAAACGAAAGTAAAAACGGTGTTAGTTTAACAATAAAATATGACAATGACAAAAAGAAGTTTCCCAGCAGCATAAATAGTTTGTCAAAAAAAAGTAAAGGCTCTGTCTCTTTGTGTCCCACTCTCAAGAAACATTGCACTAGGAAGGGTGGAGGCAGGAGCGCTTGCTGTGGATGGCGGCACTTTAATTGTCAACTTCACTGAGAGGGAGGAGCATGCAGGACAAGGTGCAGGCTGACCTTCACATTGCTGAGAATGTGGTTCTCTGTGACATACAGGGCAACCGTCTCTTGGAGGGGTCTGGCACAACAGGTACGATCATTTTGTCTTCACAAAATTAATTCCAATATTCCAATGTTTGTTAGATATTTGGATGTGTGTTGTATAAGTATAGGCCTATCAGTGCAAACATGTTTTTTTGTATTATAAGTGTAAAAATACACAATCTCACTTTACATAAACAAGGATATATTGTATCCTATAGGCCTGGGCTTTTGGCGACAAAATGCCCGCAGAATTGTTGCCCTACAGGAGGATGCCTTTGATGAGCTCCAGAGGAGGAAGAGGAGGAGGTCAAGGTAATATTCATTACAATTTCCAGAATAGGCTACATTAATAATTTTAATATACACAGTTTTTTCATATTTTGACACACAGTTCAACAACCCCTTAATTAATTCCATCAATTACTTGCTATCAAGCTTAGCAAAAAGTAGTCCATCTATAAATCTACTTCTGTTGTAGTTGTATTTTAATACCAGTATTATTATGAGTAATAACCTGCTTTACTATATAAACTGCTGTGTACGCCCAAAAAAAGTCACATTTATAAAACCGTGAGTACGCACACCTGTAAGCAATGTTCCCTTTATTAATCAGAGATTACCTACACGTGTGCTTACGTGGATCAGCCTCTTATCCCGCCCTGTACACGCCCATTTTTAACCATAAATAGTCAATGCAAAGCACCTTGTGAATGTTGATCAGTATATGAATGACACTGGCAGTTACATTGAATCATACTGTGAATCATGATGACTGGTGGAGAAAAACCAAAAAACTCAGACGTTCAGAAATATATATATATATATATATATATATTAGGCCTGCACGATAAACCATTATAAAATCGTGATCTCGATTCACCCCTGTTCGCGATTTAATTTTTAAATTACTTATTATTTTTTTTTTCTCCAATAAATTTATTGAAAGCATTTGACATTAACATTTTTTAATTATGTAAAGACATGTTGAAAGAGTTCAGATAGAGCCTGTATCAGGGCCATGTTTAGTTCAGATAGAGGTGTTCACCACAGTATTAATATGTTTACAACAATTAGTGTGATTGTAGACACCCTGCCAAATTCACAGCATTAACTACTGGTAGGCCTATCCCCCCACCCACCTCGAGATATAATTTGAAGACGAAAGAAAGTGTAATGTAAAAACACTTTTCTTCATGCAGGTTTAGTCACAAACAATATTACAGTTCGGACTGATAACAAGGACATTAAGTGTAACGATTGCGCGAGAGCTTAACTGCTGTATTTTCACACTTTTATGATATGTATTAAAGTTTTAAAGACAGATATTTAGTTATTTACACTGTTCTGCCATTATCTAATAGTAGGGTAGGCCTTTTTGATGTGCGTACACATGGGTCAGAGTTGGCGTGGAGGGCCGCACATTCTCCAGTCAAGTTTGTTTTTTATAAATCACAACCTTTGCGTGGGAAGTGGCGTACGCACATTTTCAGCATGCTACGTTTATAAATGAGACCCCTAGATCTATAAAGGAACTGACGTAAAACGATAACTAGATTGGGGGGGTTAAGGAACACAACAGGATATCGCACAAATGGGTTGTAGTGCCACTTCCACAGCTGCAACCCAACTGGAAAATTGCTGGATAGCTGTTCTCACTTGCATGCTGAAGCGCTGCAAAGCACCGTCAAGCGGAGCTATTTTCATTTCGGGGCCCATGTTATTCAATGTGTCCGGCCACACCGGCTGTGATCAGGCGCAGACTAGCTGCAGCAATCTTTTCGGGCATCTCCTCTATTTCTTGCCTGTGGAGTGGAGAAAGATTGCTTTTCTGACCAGTGTGATCTAGTATAAATAGCCAGCGATCAGGCCAAACTATACGCTTCACGGCTATTCGCGGCAACCCGCACTCTCCCTGCTGTATGTGTGTAGGTGGCACTAGTTGCTATGGTGATTAGTGAGTGCATAGGGAAAGGGCTGTTTTATACACATTGCCAAAATCTCTCACATAGTTTGATGGAAATCTTTCTCAAAAGTGCTGCTTCTGACTCGCAGGCAGTTTGTCCAATTGTCAAAATGACAATATGAGTCAGGTGATCCTGAAGAGATTCAGTGTTAGAATTGTGTTGTGTCAAAAAATTGAGTAGAGTTTAGAAAAGTTGTAGGCTGTCAGTGTTTCTCAAGAAAAGTCTAGTGTCTTTAATATGGGAGCCTGCAGCAGGTGCTGTCTTTCTGTCACAGATTCAAATGTTTAGGTATTTTGCTTAAAGCAACACTATGTAGTTGTAGTTCAAATCTCATTTGAACTACAACTTGCATCTGGTAGCGTGAGTTGTAGTTCCAATGAGATAACCTGTGGGGCTAAAAGTTACATACCGTTGCTTTAAGTAGTGTCATTTGTGCATAACATTTCCTACATTTAAATGTAAAAAAATATTTAAATTGAGTGAAGTTGAAAAGTGTTTTACTTTCTTTTTCACCCACTTTAGCCCTAAACAATCCATTTCAATTTCCATTACATTTTCCCACAGATGATTATTATTAGTTAGAGTCAAGTAGTAAAACTAATCTCTGTCCTAATTAACAGGTCTGATAACGGATATCACATGACATTCACACACACTGGGCATTTGCATGCTGGTGTGAACAGGAATTATTTCTTACTGAAAAAACATGCAATCAACTATGACATATAAACATATATTTAACATCTCAAATTATTGATAACTTCCATTTCCAAAGATTACACTTATTATCTTTTATTAGATTTATTAAAGTATCTCACAAAGTAATTTTAGTTAAAAAAATCAATAGACATAATATATGAATTGTTGTAACTTGTACATTATGCTTGTCCCCCTAGTCGTGTCCAGGATGACACAGAAGTGTTAAATAGAGTGGAGGAGCTTGTACTGGCAGCTCAGGACCTGCCAAATATCGCCCAGACAATGAGGGAGATGGCTGGGCTAGCTGAGACGGGCCGGCGACTGACTGTCACCTTGACAGAAGCCCAGGCCACCTCTGTAAAGGCCACCTTCCAGTGCCTTATTTGCAGAGGTCTGTAACCTTCATGTTAGTAAATCTAAAATGCAATTGCTAGAGGTTGGGTTCATTTTGTGTATTACAGTCCATTCTGGTGTATGAGGCTCAATTGGTTTGATTTCATGCTAACTGCTTAAACCGGCATTTGTCATTATGACAACTACTGGCAAATTAAAAAGTAGCTGAAATTACAACAAACGTTGCAACATGTGCCGACGCCGTCACAGCACTAAATCCAACTTGTATTGCAGGCAGCGTTTGGCAGTAGGGTTACTAGTTTACCCACTTCTCAATTAAACCACTGTTTTCTGAATCAAGTAGATTTTTGGTAGCTTAGCTCTTTTATTGACCAAACAGTAAGGAAGTGTCCACACAAGCTTCCTGAGCATTTCTGAAGCTCCACGGAAGCAGTACTTTCTGCTGCAGTGTGAAATAAAACTGCTGAGGATTACTCACGCCACTGCCAATTTATTTAGGGACAGTAGCTGCAGTGTAGTTCTGTGTTATTTACTGTAGAATAACTGGTAGATTAGCCCTCCACACTTTCCAATACCCTACACTGGGAATAATCAATATGACAATGTGATTAACATGTTTCTAAAACAAACAGTTGCTTGTGTCTGACAGCAAATTTACTGCTAAGCCGAGTGGCACTAATAGAAAGGAGATCACAATTTAGTATTGATGGGAGGGGGAACGGTGCACTTGGTGTTTGTTCACGTGTTCATTTGGGTGACGAAATAATACAGTCTAAAAGAAAACTGAAAATTGTATGGTAAAGTGTATGAACGAAGTAAGCTGGAAATGGCAAAGTGTAAACATCTACACCAAAGACCAGTTTAAAAATGTTTACACCAGACCAAGCATAGCAATTGCATTTTTATCTCATAACTGTGTAGGTTGATAACAACCTTTATTTCATTTATTTTTTTCTGACTCACAAAAATATGTTGTTCTGATTCTATTCTCTTGAAGGACCTATGACTGGCCTTGTAGTTGCACCCTGCTGCAGGAGCCTGGTGGGGTGCAACGTCTGTGTGCAGGAATGGATCCGCAACTCCCCCAACTGCCCGAGGTGTCGGGATGAGCGATTTGGGGAAGAAAATTTTCTTTTGAGCGGGATGGAGGATGTGCTTGATGTCCTGAAGAATGTGGTGTCCGCATGAGTTTTTGATTTATAGTTTAATGTAGTTTTTAGTTCATTTAGTTCATTTAGTTCATCATTTTGTTTCGTTTTTTTATACAGTTACTACAAAATGTCCAGTGTTGGTTCTTTGAGATGTGTGTGTGTGTGTGTGTGTGTGTGTGTGTGTGTGTGTGTGTGTGTGTGTGTGTGTGTGTGTGTGTGTGTGTTGTGTGTGTGTGTGTGTGTGAGTGAGTGAGTGAGTGAGTGAGTGAGTGAGTTAGTTGTAAATAAAACAATATGTAGCAGTCCTGCCTTTTCAATGTCCCATTTATCTGATAAAGATTACTGACAACTCATGGTTAGCAATACAAATATGAACCATATACCATTGTGTGGAGCAGCAGCCAGCACAGAATTAGAGGCAAGCATTAATGTAAACGTTTAGGGTTACAACCCTGCACCTTTTGTTTATGTCTCTTAGTTTTGTTTACAATACATGCACATACACACAGTCTGGTGCATGTTTATGTTCTATCATATGGTGCTGTGGACTAGTATGGCCTAGTATTTTAGCCATAAACCACAAGCTGTCTGAGTCATCCTATCACCTTTGTTAAACAAATACAGTGCATACATTATTAGTACAGTTTGTCATATATACTTTCAAAAAGTCAGATGATTATGGTATGGTAGTTCTTCATTAAAACCAAATTGCATGAAGCAGATATTTGTTGAAGTTACATATGCAAGCCTTTATTATCTAAATATTGGTACACTACTGAATCAGCTCTGAACATATGAGGTGGATGATACAGGCCCAGCAGAGAGAAGGATTACCCTGCTCACCATGAACTGCGGTCCAGGAGGAGGCCACACCAGGATGAGAGAAGGCAAAATGGCAGCTTCATCACATTCAAGTGTTCAATGGCAGCTATAAGGTGCAGACTTGCAACAAAAAATAAGCCCTTTTAGATGAATGGATAGATAGACATGCATTGATTCTTTCGGAAATTTACAAAAGACCACTACCCACCCCCCCACCCCCTCCACATTGTAAAATAATAAAGTGCAGTGTCATTAGCACCAGTGGGCTATCAATAGTAAGGTGAAATATCATCAGTGACGTTTTAATATTATACCAAAGTGCAGTATTATACAGAAAGGATCAAGTTGTTTTCATGAACTTATTCAGTACATGCTGGTAGGAATAAATGATTTGCGAGCGCGGTTGGTTTGTAAGGACGGCTTCCCATCTTCTACCTGAAGGCAGTACCTCATACGCCTGGAATAGGGGATGTAGCCTGTCACTACAGTGGTTAAGAGGCCTTTTTAACTGGATTTACAGTAAAAGTAGTCAAGCTTGCCACACGTAATCATACAAGGATGTAGATTTCATTTAACATGTAATTTTAAACTAACTATTATTGACCTACTACTATTTCAAAACAATGTCCATTTTACAACCTTGGTAGAAAAAAAAAACATATAACGTTAGGCTATATAAAAAGTCACCATCATATGATGGTGACTTTTTATATAGCCTAACGTTATATGTTTTTTAATGGAGTAAAATACATGGAACAGGCGAGTTTCCACAATAATTATTGCTACTCAACTAAATACTTTCTATAACAAAAAAATAGCAAAATGTAGCCTAATCTGAAGCTACGGGGCAACAATTCAGTAAAAAAAAGTGCCTGGTTCGTCTTGCAGTTAAGCCCATAGTTTTCACACACTTTATTTTGACACGTTAATCTTACTTCCGGTCCAGCGCTGTGAGCCACTTTTGATCTTCATCACGTAAACCCATACAAAACAAAAACGAGACTTGTGTTCCGTCGGATTTTCAATAATAATGTACGTTACAAAAAAAAGCCCGTATTCTCGATGTTGGGTTGAAACGGAAAGATGAATAACAAAAAAGCAACAGTTGAAAAACGAGCAATTTTCCACTTAATTTTCAAATTGCATGGACATTGAAAAAACGGGAAAACGGAGCTCATATTTCCGTTTTTTGGTTTTTGGATTTAAACGAAAAACGAAATATCGACCCGTTTTTTTGTTTTTTCGTTTTTGGTTTAAAACGAAAAACGGATTATACTTTAGGGCCCTGACCGTTATCCGATTTTCTTTGATGTGTTTGTAGATGGAACTCGGAAATTAAATTGTGTGTATAAATCTTATTCCTCATTTTTTTCGTGACCCGGAAGCGATCGTAGGTAGTAAGCGGCTGCATACCCGGAAATCATTTGGACATCAATGAGACCATGGACAGTTAGAATGATACGGACGTAAAAATGTTTTTAGACGAATATACTAGTTTTATATTAGAAAACCGAAAGAATGGGATGTCTTGTGGGGATATAGCAGCTGCGTTGGGTTCACAGTTTGGAACGATACGGGGGTTTTCTGAGAGGAGTGTGCGGAGCTGGTGTGCTCAGCAGGGACTTGTGGTGAAACACAAGTTGACTTTTATTATGAAGTGCCACAGGAGATTAGCACTGACCGCTCTCATTCATCAAAAATGAGTCTACACAACAAGACAACCATCATAGTCTAATAATAATAATAATGAAGCGAAAACATTTTCAAAACTTCTCATTTTCATTGCCATTGCTTTGGCAAATATCTGTCAAACAAACTAAAATCGAAACCATGATTTGGCTTTCCCTTATCAAATCGCAAAAGACTCCGATTTAATACAACAATATTTGTCAAACAAACAGGGCTATAATTAGTATAAATAAGATATAAAATCAATATAAATGTGATTTTTGGAGGTTAAAAAAGCAACTACCTAAGTCAGTAGGCCTACATTTTAAATGAACTACTTTTACTAGTAAAACTTGTACTTGAGTAAACAACAAAGTAACAGTACTTTTACTTAAGTAGAACATTTTTTTACTCTTTTCACTTCTGCTGATTTATTTAAATCTTAAAATTGCATAGACCTAGCCCTGGTCTGCATATCGGCCTAGCTGTGGTCAGCTTTTTATTTACTTTAAGAGTAGCATTCATTTGTATGTTTAACAAAAGCGGTAAACGGCGATTGATAAAAAAAAAAGTCCCTGACAAGTCCCTGCTGAGCACACCACCTCCGCACATTATTATTATTATTATTAGACTATGATGGTTGTCTTGTTGTGTAGACTCATTTGAGAGCAGTCAGCGCTAATCTCCTGTGACCACTTCATAATAAAAGTCAACTTGTGTTTCGCCAGTGAAATGATTTTAATATTTGCATATTAAAAGCGATATGCAGACCAGGGCTAGGTCTATGCAATTTTTAGATTTAAATAAATCAGCAGAAGTGAAAAGAGTAAAAAAAAATTCTACTTAAGTAAAAGTACTGTTACTTTGTTGTTTACTCAAGTACAAGTAAAATTACTAGTAAAAGTAACTCATTTAAAATGTAGAGTTACTTAGTTACTTTTTAACCTCCAAAAATCACATTTACATTGATTTTATATCTTATTTATACTAATTATAGCCCTGTTTGTTTGACAGATATTGTTGTATTAAATCGTTGTCTTTTGCGATTTGATAAGGGAAAGCCAAATCATGGTTTCGATTTTAGTTATTTAAATTTTGAAAATGTTTTCGCTTCATTATTATTATTATTAGACTATGATGGTTGTCTTGTTGTGTAGACTCATTTTTGATGAATGAGAGGGACAGGGAGACAGATGATAGCAAGTGAGATAGCGGAGAGAAGAGAGTATCTAAGGCGAATTGTTGCGGTCACTTCCATGTTAGGGAGACAGGGAATCCCCTTTCGTGGCAATAATGAAGTAACAGAAGAAGTGAGTGCAAAGATTTTGCAAAACGCAAGTTACAAATACCCTGGGGGCTAATCACCTCCTGTCTTTAAATCCTAGTGAGGTCTCTGCTCCGGACGTGTCGCACTGTGAATGCAACATTGAACATTTAGCATGTTTAATAATGCAAAAACCAGTCCTACAGGATTATGACAGGAAAGGACTTTTTAGTAAAGCTATCAAAGCATGAGAGTTGGAGTTTATTCATCTTTGATGCTAACGGACTGGTTCAGCCTGCAGCAGCTGTTTCACTTCACTTTGTATTTCCTTGATCGATTTGATAAGGGAAAGCCAAATCATGGTTTCGATTTTAGTTTGTTTGACAGATATTTGCCAAAGCAATGGCAATGAAAATGAGAAGTTTTGAAAATGTTTTCGCTTCATTATTATTATTAGACTATGATGGTTGTCTTGTTGTGTAGACTCATGTTTGATGAATGAGAGCGGTCAGCGCTAATCAGCTGTGACCACTTCATAATAAAAGTCAACTTGTGTTTTACCACAAGTCCCTGCTGAGCACACCAGCTCCGCACACTCCTCTCAGAAAACCCCCGTATCGTTCCAAACTGTGACATCCCATTCTTTCGGTTTTCTAATATAAAACTAGCATATTCGTCTAAAAACATTTTTACGTCCGTATCATTCTAACTGTCCATGGTCTCATTGATGTCCAAATGATTTCCGGGTATGCAGCCGCTTACTACCTACGATCGCTTCCGGGTCACGAAAAAAATGAATGGGGAATAAGATTTATACACACATTTTAATTTCCGAGTTCCATCTACAAACATATCAAATAAAATCGGATAGCGAGATAGTTTTTCGTTTTCCGTTTTTTAATATCATAACAAAAAACGAATAATGGGTTGTTTTCCTTTTTTTGTTTTCCTATTTACTAATGGTAATTGGGAAACTGGCCGTTTTTCGTTTTTGTTTTTTCCTTTCAAAACGAAAATCCGTTGGGCGCCAAGTACACGGACCGTTTATTTATTTTTTTAATTTATTTATTTTGTTTTATTTATTCATTTTCTGCATTTATCTCTCGTTCACACTCCAGTCCAGTTGGTGGCGGTAATGCACCTTTGAAGTTGGTTTGCCACCCGCCAATAAACCATAAAAAAGAAGAAGAACAGTTACTAGGGTAACGTCAACATTTCGAGTTGTGTGTTTCTAGCTAGCGTTATTTTTTCTTTTACTTTTAGCGTTAACGTAAGTTGGCATTTTCCTCTAAAGTAAACTCAATGAGTAAACTAGCTAGCTAGCTAACGTTAACTAGACAGCGCTTGGACATTTTAAACACATTTAACGTTACTGTCGAAGAAAACGACTTAAGACGGAGTTCAGTTGAAGGTACGAAACACTAACGTTAGCGTAACCATGATATTTCCTATGCGAGCTAACGCTACGTTATTTTAACTTTGGTTAGTGGTGACGTAGCTAAATTGTTTGATAAACAAAATGGCAAACGTGTATCAAATTCAAAACGATCGAAGACTACAACTTCTTAACTACAGTTAACGTTTAACGTTAGCTAACGGTACGTTGTAACGTTAACCCAGCACTGAGTTTACATTTAGGCAGCTAACGTTAACGTTACGACAAACGTTTTCTTGATATTTGAAATCGCATTCTCATCAGACTATGGGGAATTCTTCAAATGGGCATTTTGGCGTTTATTGTTCGCTTTAAACCTGTAGAAGTTGTGTTTTAGCTAAGCTACCGAGCACAATGTGTGCTTTGTTGAACCTTAACAGAAAACAACGTTTTCCAAACAAACATGGCTAGCTAGCTACTCCATAAAATCAAATTGACAGACCACAATAGGTCTATCTATTTCAACGTTAACTTGTCTGACTGCAGTCGATGGTGCAGGTATGCTGAGGCAGCTTTCATGCCAAGGTGGATGAATTTAAATAACTGTCCTTTTATTAAATGTCTTAAAAGGTTTGCGCTCCTGAGTCCAGGCAATTGCAAAAATAATCAAGTAAAAGACTGTGACGTTAAAAACGTTTCGGTCAGAGGACCATTGTCTACTAGCTTTCTGAAGAGCATCTTCTACTTTTTGTCAGTGTGCAGGCGATTTTTCTATATGGGATTTTTGTAACCAGAACACAATCAGTTACGTCTTGGGTCTTCTTTCTTCCTTCTTCATTCTTTTCCACTCCTGCACTTGGACAGCCCCAGCACTATAAGTTCTATCTTTTCCTCCTCTCCTATCACTGTATTAGCCAGAGCAGGTGTGGGCAGAGTAGGGAGGGATGGAAGATACAGTGCTGTGCCTTGGACGAATGTCAGCTTCAGGATTCAAACCAGCAAACGTCCAGTCACAAGGAAGCTTTTCTGTCCTCTTGGCTGCTGTCACCAAGCAAACATACTAACAAGCACTGAGCTATAGCAGCACCACTGTATGGATTTGTTTCCCTCCATCGGCAACAAATATAGTATTTGTTATTACTTGTTATTGCTAATGTTTTTACTGACTTTAGGCATCATGGCGAGTCAACGGCCTCCCTCCAGCATTGGCCGCCCACTGAGCCGCAGTGGATCTGTGGTCCCTGTCGCTGGAAGACTCCCAACGGCCGTCCGACCTCCTCCTACAGCTATTCGAGTCCCAACTGGGGTATGTCAACTGCAGCTTGGATATATTTTAGCTTTGAGATACAAGCGCCCTTCCTGTGAGTATATTGGGAACTTTGCTAAAGTCGGTTAGACACTCTTTGGCAAATAAAAAAATAGCCTACATTAGCAACCTGTGTCAGGCACTATATCCAACTTGTATTGCAAGCAGTGTTGGGCAGTAACGTTACTATTTTAACTACTTCTCAATAGTGCCCACACAAGCTAAATTTTCCCCGAGCATTTCTGAAACTTAAGTGAGTGGAGCTTTCTGCTGGTCTGAAATACAACTGCTAAGGATCATTGACGCCACCGCCAAACACGGACGTGTATGTCTTGTAACGTACTGTTCACGGATGTATAAAAAATAGCTAATGTAGTAAACTACTTTTGCTAAACATCTGGTTTCTCCCAACTTCAGTCAGTATGCACTTCGAACGAGCAGTATCAGTAAAAAAAATGATAGTGTGATAAATATCCATAAAAACCCAGTCTTATGAAGTTTTATTCTTTAATTTTCCATCCAGATGGTTCCAGGTACAAGTGGTCATCCTGGCATGAGGGGCGGCATCCCCATTGCCACCCCTGGAGTTCTCTCAGCACAGATCAAAGTGACTGACAGGCCCGTGACCCAACAGGGGCTCAGTGGTATGAAGACTGGCATGAAAGGTAAGTCTGAAGAGCATAGATTGCATAGATTTGTATTTTTATGGTTTAATGTTAGGACAGAAACTTTGTGCCACTGTCAGCCATGTTGAAACAGTCATAACATCATTACAAGTCTCACCTCTCGTTCTCTCCACCACCTCCATCCCCAAAAGGACCTCAGAGACAGATTCTGGATAAGTCCTACTACTTGGGCCTTCTTAGGTAACACATGCTACTATTAGTCCTAATAACCCCAACTAAATGTTTAAGTAAAACATGTTAAGCCCTTATTGGTATTAGTTTACACCATGCAGCAGGTGTTTCCAGCAGGGCAGCTGTTTCTTAAACATCGTGTTGGTACACACTGGTGAATGTTACCATTAAAAAGTGAATGTACTTGTTGTGCTGCTAGGAGTAAGATCAACGAGTTAACCACAGAGACCAGCAAACTGCACAAAGAGATTGACAACTACAACCAGGAGAATTCTGTGTATCTCTCCTACGAGAAGAGGTGAGTCGTGTTTTTACTCGTTAGTGCTGACGCTGTACATTTTGTAATAAAAAAACAGACCATGTTCTCTTATGTTATTTAGGCCTACTGCAGTTCACAGCCTTCAAATATTCATGTTTCTATGTTTATGGACTGCATTGAACCATGGATTCAGTTGAAAAAATAAGATATATGCAATAACACAGGAAAAATGGATAACTCTTCTTCAGTCAGGAAATGTTTAGTCTCACATTGCCAGACCTTCCTCCACAGCTCTGCGGAGGAGGGTCTGACGAGTCCACACAGCATTCTGGGATGGGAGAAAAACATGCTCTGGTTTATTGCCATTTCTTTAAAGCAATCACATGACAGCGCTAAGCACTGGACCGAGCCTCTGCAAAATAGCCTCAGGAAGGAACTTGTTTTGGTGGAACGTGTACATTCAAAAGTTGTTTTTGTCGTGCAACAGAAAACTCAGATTGGACAGATAGTCTAGCTAGCTGTCTGGATTTACCCTGCAGAGATCTGAGGAGCAGTTAACCATAGTCCTCACAAATCCACCAGAGTTTAGAATTACAACACAAAGAAAGCAAAAGGGGATGGACATCCGGCGGAATTTCCGGCGGCACCGGAAGTGGAACGTCGTGGTAGACTAGGAAATGTTAGCCAAAAGAAGTTGAAATCCAGTCTGTTTGTGCTGTATTATTAACAAGTCACATGCAGTGTTGTAGAATAAATGATGAATTAATATTATAATGAACAATTGCATTTCAGTGTGGGAGAAAATAAATCTTAAATTACCAACCATTTGTGGTTTTCTTTCCCCTTCAGAGCCGAAGGCCTTGCTGCAGAGATTAAGGATCTACAAGGCCAGCTTGCTGACTACAACATGGTAAATAGCTGTCAACTACAGGTTTTAGCCGTTGTCTGTAATTATTTTGAATGTGTAATCATAGAAAAATAATCATCAATTTTCATAATCTGACTATCCCAAGCAAACAATTGAACAATTAATAAAACAATATCAGACAAATATTCTTACATTTTATGTATTGAGCTAAAGTAATCCATAATGACTGAGTTTAACAACTATAACGACAACGTCAGACAATATCATTGGTAGGGTTGGGTAGCGAAACTCGGTGCCAATAGGGCACTGGTGCTGACGTAAACGGTAGTAACGAGACCGAATAAGAATGAAAATTTCGGTGCCTGACTTTACACTACACCTGACAGCATGTAACGTTAGCCTACCTTTAGCTAGCAGCTGGATTAAAAATGGTTAAAATGCTGACAGCTAACTTTAAACAGTGTAAAGTGTGACTGTATTTCACTGTAGAGGACTCCAGCAGCGGGACCTAACAGTCTGCTCTGCAGCGCAGCAGCTGCCGTTGTCGGAATTAAACAACACAGACGGTGCGTTCACTTAAAACAGGTAGCCTCATGGTGCATTCAAAGTTATTAGTCAAAACACCCTTTTCCCATCTGGTGGTTGTTTTTGTCGTTCAACAGCAATTTACTGGTGAAATAAGTTATTGTTATAGTTATTAGATTATTATAAAATATATATAAAATCTTTGACCATATGGCCTTAGCAATAAACAAGTCGCCGACTGTTGTTTACTACCCTTCTTTTTTTTTTATTTTTTTTTTTACTTTATTAAAAAGTACCGGTTCAGGCACCATTTAGGCACCGGCACCGTTTTAAAAGTATCACTTTAGCACCGGTATCGGAAAAAACCCAAACGTTACCTAACCCTTATCGTTGGGATCACTTTCAAAGAGATTTGATGAACGATAGAAACACTGACAGCCAATCCAAATCCATCTGAATTTACAACATGACACGGTGGAGAGACACTGTGGAGAGATGTGTTTTACACAGGTGGTTAGTGGCGTGATGTGACTTTTCCACTCGGTGCGGCGACTTAGATCCTTTTAGCTCTTTGTATTTTTCTATGTGTAAACATTACTTTGAAAGTGAATCTTGTGTTTTGGATGTAATTATAATACTGTCGGCGTGTTACAGTTTAAAACGTTTTTGGTTTCCAATGGACAGTGCTACCCTTATTTAACAATTGAGTCCTACTGACATGTAGCTTTTTGTTTGTATTTCCAGCTGGTGGACAAGCTCAACACCAACACAGAGATGGAGGAAATGATGAACGACTATAACATTGTAAGTACATTATGTAAACAATATGGTAACTTTTCTGATTTGCAGATGCTATTCAGCAGGCTGATTGCAAATAAATAATAAATCCTCTCTACCCTCCCAGTTGAAAGCCCAGAATGACAGCGAGGCTGAAAGCATTGATAGCATCTTCACTGAGAGGAGAGAGTAAGTACTCGGTGGACATTTCATTATGGTTATTGCAGGGTGTTCTCAACAACACAGTTGTATTGCTTGAGTTCAATGGGTAAGGATTTATGTTGGGAAATCCTGTTCTTAAACTTATATTTAATGTTGGCTTTTCTAGAAAAAAAATCTAAAAGCCAATGGTAATAGAAGAAAGCATGAAAACACAGGCTTTTTGTATTTTATAATCTTTGATTGAATTATCAATTTGTGTCATCAATGATTGATGTAGGAAATTGATTCATTGTTTGGATGTCATGCTCTTTTTTTTTTTTTTAGCTTTTATTTTGCAGTTGAACAACAATTTGATCTATAGTATGTTGCATGAATCAGCATATTTACTGTACAGTATATGGTCATCTTTAATTGGTCTTGAGTGCAGCTTTAAAGATGAGTACCTTCAAAAAAGCAAAGTAAACGTTATTTTGCACAAAACTAACTCACATAACTTCTCTCTATGAGGAACTGCCATGCAGTTCAGAGACAGCATGAAGCAAGCTTAACTTCTTAACTTCAATCATGGAGTAAAACTGGCTCTTTAAAGTGATGGTTCGGAGTAATTTACCCTAGGGTCCTTTGCACCATGACCTCGAGCCAAACACCCCCCCAGAAGCTTTTTTCACCTGGTCGAGTTAGCGTAGAGTAGCGTTAGCCGCTAAGTAGCTTAGCGCGGGGCTAATGGACCCACGTTTGTATCTCTTAAATGACCCCACTAATAATGCCCGAAATGATACCAAAGGTCTACACTAGTGTATATATAGGTTATGCTCTCATAAAACGATGTATTGGAAAGTTTGTAAGTACACCAGAAGTTTATGAACACTTGCCTGCTCTCTTCTGCTCTCTGTTGCTGTTGCTGCTGCTGCTACCTGCAGTTAGACGAGTGCTTAGGGCTGTCTATAAATTACTACACCGAAAAGAGATACAACAAAAATATGTATTAATTTAATGATTAAATAAGGTAATGTCTCCAAACCTACCTCAATTATTACTTGTCTCCTGCTAGTTATATTACAGCACTTACTTTAAAAAATAAGTTAAATTAAAAAATATTTTTGTTGCATCTCTTTCAATTCAATTCAATTCAATTTTATTTATAGTATCAAATCATAACATAAGTTATCTCGAGACACTTTACAGATAGAGTAGGTCTAGACCACACTCTATAATTTACAAAGCCCCAACAATTCCAACAATTCCAGTAATTCCCTCAACCTTTTCGGTGTTGTAATTTGTAGATGTCCCTAAGCACTCGTCTCACAGCAGCAACAACAACAGCAGAGAGCAGAAGCCAGCAGGCAAGTGTTCATAAAGTGTACATAAACTTCTGGTGTACTTACAAACTTTCCAATCCATCGTTTTATGAGTGCATAACCTATATATACTAGTGTAGACCTTTGGTATCATTTCGGGCATTATTAGTGGGGTCATTTAAGAGATACAAACGTGGGTCCATTAGCCCCGCGCTAAGCTGTTCAGCGGCTAACGCTACTCTACGCTAACTCGCCCAATGTTAGACCCAGGTGAAAAAAGCTTCTGGGGGGGTGTTTGGCTCGAGGTCATGGTGCAAAGGACCCTAGGGTGAATTACTCCGAACCATCACTTTAAACTTGTGACATGCAAACAAGCTGGGTGTTGTATGTTGAGTAAAGGCTGACATCTGTGCTCTGTTTATGTCAAAGTATGAGTGAGCGTTACATGTTACATTACATATTTCTCAGCCAGAAACGGGTCTCTTAGTTGAGCAAGAGCTCAATTGTAATAGTTGTAGTAGAAACGGTACAAATAGCTTACAGTAGGGGCCACAGAGCCAGGATGTTTTAGTGACTCAGAGAATAATAATACTAGTCTGGATCAACAGAAGTACATTTCGGGGGCAGTATCCCTCACCGTCCGCTCTCTGGGTGATGCCGTACTTAAACTCTGTTCGCTTCGGGAAACAACAACAAACTTTGAGCTAGCAAGCTACACGCTGAAAATGGCAAGTTTTGAAGAAAATTTTGATCGTACCACAAGGCAGGCCTGCTTGATTCTTTCGGTGAATGATTGTAAAGACTTATATTTATTTTTACGGCATATTGCTATGGTAGAAGTACAGACACGGCACACTGGTAAGAGAAAATTAGGTTTAACCATGTATCTGGCTAATATAAATAGCTTGTTACTGTGTTGTGTGAACCGTTAACTTCTTTTGATATTATATGTGGCATTTTCTTTTGCAAGGAGCAAATGTTGCACCAAAACAAGTTCCTTCCAGAGACTATTTAGCAGAACCACCGTCACAGCGCCCGGAGCTTAGTGATTGTGAGTTTTTTTTCTCCTATCCCAGAATGTAAGTGTGGTGTAGCCAGACTTTTACTCCACAGCACTGTGGAGATAGGTCTAGCAATGCGAGACTATGATAATACTAAAATAGTAACAAATAGTTAAATGGTTTTATTTAGCTTTCAGGTTATCCACCAAAGGCAAAATATACTGTACATATCGCCTCTAGAGGAAATATTCTTTTGGTAGCATACAACGGCCCCCCTAGTGAGCACCTAGTTTTTCGAATACACAAATGACAGATTTTCTTTTTGTGATGATTGCCTCTGCGTCTTATTACTAGTTCACCAGCTGCTGTTCGATTCTTCGTGGATCGGCTGAAGTCTCCTCTCCAGCATGTCACTCTTCCCTCTTGATGTATGGATCCTCAAAATACCCATCCTCCTCCTCTATTTGCCCACTATCTTGCTCAAAGGTGAATGTCTGATGGTGCAGGTATCTTCCTGTCTCTGAGAAGACTGTTGACACAACATCCTCCTCCTCCTCATCCTCCTCTTGGCGCAGTCGCAGATGACGGTAGTTGTGGAAGAGCTTGTACCAGGAAGGCCCCTTTATGCCACATACAATGAGCATGAAGGTGCTTAGTGCCAAAGCTGCAACGCATGCTGTGAACTTCCATGTGTTGCCGAGCACAGGTGTCTGGTCTGGTTGGGTTTGCAGGATGGAGAGGGAAAAGAGACTAGTCTGTTTAGAATGTTATGTTCTATTTGTACATCCACATATGCAATAGAAGAAAAGTGAAATACCCACGTTTCTCTTAGTCCTACCTTTGTTGATCTTGTGGTTCTGTGTTGATGCCAGTGTGGTCTTCAGCATAGTGGATAAGCCCCAAGACTGTTGAGAGTTGACTGTTTTTTGTTGGTCTGTAGTAAAGATGGGTGGTGGCGATGGGTGACACATAGCTGTAGCCTGCAAAAGCCTTTCAGCCTGCTTTTCTTGAGAAGCACATGTGACTTGTAGTCCCTCTGTAGAGCCACAGATATAAAAGTAATTTAATTAATGAGCATTCACTTAAGCCCCTTAATAACATGCACCCTTAACATTAATCTGACTGCAATTTAATTTATTCATGTCTGAATAAGCACCCTGGTCACTGACTGCAAACTTATGACTTATCATGTACACCTAGCAGCTGACCATGATTGCATTGCAGCCTTGATTCACGTGTGAGTTGTCACTAGTTTTTACATGCCCTGAAGAATTCTTTGAATGACACTGAATGACACTGAATGCAGTGTGCCTTGGTATTTTTTGGTTTGAGCACTAAGCTAAGTGTAAGTCTAACCTCTTTTTTTGGTCTCATATGTCCTTGGATATGAAGAGCACCTGCATTAGTTACATAGTCCTCCTCAGCCTATCCACTGGCATTTGCTCTCTATATTTTTTATGGGTACCAGGTACTTGTCATTTTGGATTCACATCTAATTTTGAACAGACTTTTGGTTCCCAACTCCAGTCATATGTCGGCTGTATTACTGAAACTTCAAAACTGCAGACAGGACATTATTACCAATGGTAAGTCCAACTGCTTTGACCTCTCCAATGCTGCTCAGCAGCGGACAGGAACAATTCCAGGGGTTTTCCTGTAGGTTCAGCACCTAATGAGACCAGACTGTGTCAGATTCATGGATTAATAATAATGTGAAAAAATTTACATGATTGACCAGGTTTACTTGCTAGTTGTGTTTTCTTTTACGTAGAAATGACTTTGGTCCACTAATAACTAAGTATTTCAGATAACATTCTTGAAGGAACACATTATTCTCTCTCCTATTGAAAATAATAACTTGCAATACAAATGTATTTAGTAAGGTTGTTTTTTTTAAACATTGACGAATGAGACAGGAACTTCAGGTTAACACAAGATTGCGTAAAAATGTTACCTAATATTCGGTTTTGCCTGATAATACACAATAACCTATTTTTTTTAAAACTTTGTGCTAATAAATATTGAAATCCTTAGGCTGCGTTCAGACTGCCTACGTCAGCTTTCCGATGGTCCTCCAAAAACGCAGGTCTTTCCATTCATTTTGAACAGGGGTAGTGCATTTAGGCTATGACGGGGGTACCGCAAGGAGAAAAAAACGCAGCAGGCTTGCGGTGAAAAAGTTGAGACCTACTCAACTTTTGGAGAAACGCAACCCCACATCACACTACCGTGGCCATTCATGTAACCGGCGATCAGACTTGTGGTGTGTTTTTACTGTAACTATGGTTTGAGGCGGTGTGAGTAAACAGAAACATCATTGCTGCTACAAGAAAGTTTTCAAACACTATGGAGTGTAAAAAAAACGAAACAAGCACTGAACTGCCCGGGAGTTTGTGTAACAGCTGAATGTTTCTTGCAACAACAAAACACTCACTATGTCTCGCTCGTCTCTTATCTTTCTCTCTCTCTCCTGTGAAATTAAACTGCCTTCAAGTGCGGTCGGAATCTATCTATCTATAATCTATAAACGATCTGACAAAACGGTAATTGTGAAATATAAAGTCTACTTGTGCTTTTGTTGGTGGATTTAAAACACAACAGGATGTCCCACAAATGGGCAGTTTCATTAACCACCACCACCACCCTGCGGCAAATTTGCCGGATCACTTTTTTTGTTGTGAATGCCCCATTACACATTATTTTGGGGGGTTTACCTGTAGAGTATTCAGCCGTCTAAATAGTTGTGTATGGAGACTTGTCAGCAGGTTGTGGGACAGGTCCAGCTTGGCCAGGACATCTAGGCCAGAGAAAGACTCTGGGTCCAGGCTGCAGTTACACCCAGTAGTAGGATCAGTTGTAAACACAGTAATTATTGTAGCAGCAGCGATGGTAGTACACATACTTAACAGTCCAACTTATACCAGTGATGCATCTCTCTCGGCTAATCTGTAACGAATATTTAGCCTTATTTTGGTCTGTACATTTAAAAAAAAAGCAGTACAGAGATGCAACATCCCATCAAATGTGACAATAGTATCAACATGATGAACAGCACTTAATGTATACTGACATCTTTATGTACCTAATTTTAAACCGTTCTAGTGTATTCAGAACTTGTTAAAATGAGTATGTAGAATGGAAGCTAGCTTCTATTAGCTTTCTTAATTACCTGCTGATTTTGTTCCTGGACAGAGACAGCACGCTGAGGTGTGGTACCACAGAGAAGTACTTGGCTGGTATACTGGTCACCAGGTTTCCATCCAGGTGGAGTTCTACCAGTCTGGGATAACTAGCCAGGGCTAGTCTGTCAGCCTCATTTAGGGTAATCAGGCTCCCCTCAATCAACAGTTTAGTAACAGAGGAACTGTTGCAACTATGTGGAATGACTTGCAGAAGCTTGTTGGTCAAGTTCTTTACCTGCTGATGTATGGATGGACCGTTATTACAACAGAAGAACAATCTGAATAAACATACAAAGAAATCATCATTGCTCTTAAATATTATTATTATTGCTTAAAATATTTTCACTCACTGCGAGTGCCAGCTTATCAAAAAAAGAACAGAAAGAATAGAACATATCCTACCAGTGTGTCTTCTTCCACAACCTCAGCATTACTTCCCAGAATATTCATTGCCAACACTGCACTCAACCACAGCAGTAGGAGAGGTTGCCGGCATCCCTCCATTATCCTACCCTGCAATACAGTAAACACTCTGGGTAATCCATATTTTCCTTTGTAAAATAGACTCCTTTGTTTTACCTGGGATGCTAAGACCAATAGGAAGTTGGTGTTCTGTAACTTTTGTTCTGTAAAATTTTTCGCATCATAAGGTTTCACAGATTATATGTGCAAATGTTCGTGCAGATTGGTCACAGCCTAGGAGGAGTTCAGAAAAGTGGGTTTAGCATATTTAGCTGTTTTGCAAGGGGAGAAGTATAGGCGGTAATGGGTGTAGCCTAAACAGTGTTGGTCAGAAACATATACCTTAGTAATATATTACTGTAATATTGTTACTTTCCACAGTAAAGCGTAGTAAACAGTAATTATATTAGTAACTAATCCAAGTAACGCTGCATTGCCCGAATGTGATTTGTTTTCTGCCCCAGATGATGTGTATGCATGTCGTAATTTAGCACTTGGGCTTTGATCCAAGTGGGAACATCGATGACATCCAATATGTCACTGTGAGTAAAGCAGAGCAGCTTCCCTCTCATCTTATGCACGCAGACACAGCAAGTTACTATGGTTATGAAAATCTGCGTCGCTAGGTCGTTTTCATAATGTAAGCCTATGTGAAACTCGACAAAAAAACCTAATAGACCTATGTAAATGTGTGACAGTCTTGGTAACGCACAGTAACAGCCTGAATGCAAAATGTTTGCGCAGTTTGGCGGGATTGTTACTCCTCCTGTAAGGTTAATTATTGTTCCAATAAAGTAGAATGAGTGCTAAAGTAGCTGGCAGGTTGTGTGTTTTGTTTGTGTGTTGTTTTTGTTGCGGGTGGGCCGCGAAAGTAATATAACGAGTAACGTAATACTAAGTAATATTACTTTTTTAAGGAGTATTAAGTAAAGAGTAACATATTACACTTCCTGAGTAACTTGCCCACCACTGGGCCTATATCACGAGATTCAGCATGTTCATGGAACGTAATTATTGGTTGCTCACGCTCACCCCTCTGTCCACTCATGCAGCCAGAGCCGATCCGCGCATCCTCACACAATATTCATACTTGCACACGTGGTCAAAATAATGTAGTCATATATTAGTAGTCTATATTGATGATTTTCCGCTTCCGGGATTGTTCAGGTCGCGGTGGAAATTCCGACGAATGTTTTCTGTTGCACGACTAAAACTACTTTTGAACGTACACGTGTTCCATCAAAACAAGTTCCTTCCTGAGGCTAATTTGCAGAGGCACCGTCATTGTGTCCTGGGTTTAGTGCCTCCCAAGATGATTGTGATTGGTTTAAAGAAATGCCCACAAACCAGAGCATGTTTTTCTCCCATCCCGTAATGCTATGTGGACTAGCCAGACCCTCCTCTGCTGCTCTTTGGAGGAAGGTCTGGCTATGCGAGACTATATACAGTATGTAGTGACTTTCAACAAACCTAATATATCTAAATAAGCCACTGGGGGGGGCGGACTTGTTTCAGGTCGGTGATCTGGGATAAACCAATGTCCAGTGTGCTGTATAAATTTGGATTTTGCACTTATCCACAGTTCTGTATACACGTGCACACTGTAATATTCCACTACCAGTCCAAGACAAGACTACCAGTCCAAGACAAGACAAAACTTCTTGCATTAACCGGTTTATTAAACCACTCAAAACAGTGCCATTAGGTACATTATTATTATTATGAAATGTGTTGCAATGTCTCACAGAAAAAACAATATACACACGGTGCATACAGGATTATGGCTGCCATCGCTACTGCGCACAAAATATTCTGATTATGAATGGCCAAATGGTGATGTGTTGCTTTAAATGTTGCTGCCACAAGGAATTGGGCAACGCCATTATTTATTAAGGATGGTCCAATGTATCCTATGCTTAAAGAGATAAGAAAGGAAGCATTGAAGCATTTTTCCTTAATCACTTAGAAAAATCTACTGGCTCTTATCATTGCTGCCACAAACTACTTTTGGGTACTTTCACTCCATTAGGAACCTTTCAAAGCAAAAAGGACAATACTTTTTTGAGGTCCTTCAATTTTCTTAATCTATTAACTTGTAAGACCATAAATTCCACTAACCCGAGTATAAAACCACTTGTGTAAACTTGGGTAAGTTTAGATAGGACGTTACACCGAACCATGTCAACACCTTAAACTATGACCAGAACACAAGGTTTTCATTGTCACTTATGTACATATAACAGACAAAATCTGCTTACACATTCAGTGTAAAACTTAATCAGAGTTTAGTATATGTGAAATCTCTTAAGTCACCTACACCGGAGTCTCTTATTTTCCTGATATCATTTGGAGAAAACAAACCCATTGAACTTCTTGAAAGAACAAGCACCTGTGACAGCCGAGTAACCTTTACCCTGCATACACTACAACATATGTCAGTTTCCTGACTGTTGTTCTCATGTACAGTTTGTCATCTCACAATGTTTCAAACATCTCAAACTTATTTTAATCATATTCTGTCACTATTCTATATTACTGAATAACAACCAAAGACTTACCTGTACTTGTAGGGGCACTTAGATGAACTTCAACTCACCTGTCACTGTGATGCAGCTAGCACAGCAAATGACCTTTGTTCATTGTTGTAAAACCTGTAAGCTAACATACACTGTTTCTGCTAGCTAAACATTTATGTTTGTTGAAGTCACTCCTCCTTTTCTAGTTTAAGTATGTTGGCCAGACCTCTCATTTAAACATTGAAATAATACAGCAAATGAATGAAGAAGATTGATGACTATTGATGATTTAAGTATTTCAAAAGTTGTTTTTCCAATGACGTATCCTGGTCTTAGGGAGAGAGTTATTGAAGGCTGAAGACAAACTAAAGAAGGCAAAGAAGGAGGATTTACAGTAATGGATGGGAGTTGGGTGAGAAGACAGCTTGATGTATAGGGGGTTTGAATTACTTTAGGTAAAAGAAAAAAGGAAGGAAGGGAGAAAAGAAGGTAGGAGTGTAATATGGAAGGAAGGGAAGAAGCAAGCAGGGATTTAAGTAAAGGAAGTGAGACAGCCCAAGGAGTTAACCAAGAAGGAAAGGAGGTTGCGCCCCCCCCTGGTAGCTGAAAGGGGTAATTGCATTGTTTCAAAAATGAGTGGAATAATTACTTCTGGCATAACCAAATATTTTATAAATACTTTAAGTAACACAAAACAACTAAATGGTGATAGGTAATACATCTGATTTCATAAACTGCTTTAGTAAAAATAATATTTTTTCAGGGCTCTGGCTCTCACCTGAGACCATTGTCGACGCATATGCAGGACGCAAAAAACGATAATTACTGTTGCACTAGTCTGGACATCTTACCGTGCCCATGTTGCAATAAAGGTTACCTAAATGTCATGTATATAAATTTGCTGTCAGCTTACTAATTGATTGCGCGTTTTGTGTTGATTTGGACTTTTATACGTTTATTCCACTTTGTTTAAATGGCGAAGTTCACCTCGTTCACCTATTTGGAGCTGACTGGTGAATGTGACGCGCGTAGTATAGGCCTTGCTGGATACACCGTGACTCTGTTTGTGCATCTACTAATCGCTGTGGATTACTTTTTTTCATGTCATTGGATTACGGCAAAATACTGATCTTTTTTTCTTAACGTGTCTTAAGGTTTTATGGTGTGATTGCGCTTGGTTTTTGCGTTTGGAGAGGCATGTCACATGTCTCCCCCACCCCATAATATTGACTTATGAAGGCAAATTAAACAAACCACATACTCTTCCACCGTTTGCTATGCAGAAGAGAGGAGGCAATCCGGGAGATTGAAGAAGGGATTAGGAGGGAAAGGCGGGTCGCTGATGAGGTTGTCCAGGCAATGCCAACCACAAAGCAAGAGAAATATTTCACCATGACAACAGCCAATGAGGAACTGCTACAGGTATACATGTTGTTTTGGCCTAATATTATTATCATACTGCCAGGGTGCAAGATTAACTTTTTTTAAGCAGTTGCCTCCGCCGAAGTCCATTAATACCTGACAATGGACACCTCGAAGGGCATTATCACTTATACCATGGTCAATTGCCAAATAAAGTTTTTTTTAAACCATTATTTTATATTTGAATGCATTTTACATAATAGATTGGGTGTAATTGGCAAAACATAAACATGGGGCCTATTTTTGGAAAAAAATCTTAGAAATGTGGGAACTGTAGGAACATAGTGCTTAATTTTGAAAATAAAATCTTAGAAATTTGGGAACATAGATCTTTGGGAACATAGGCATGCTCCCCTCTGAGCAAATGCAAGAGGGGGAGGGGCTGGAAGCAGCTGGTCTGTGTGCGCTGAAAAAAAAAAATTAAATTCGGATTTTATCTACCTGGGCGGGTCTCAATTTACCTGGGTGGGTCGCCCAAGTGCAACCTATGTATGGGAAACACTGCCTCCTTTTTTAATCTTCTACTTGTCTCCTTTTTTTGTAGGAGCTAACTGTTCTACAGGAGGAGCTGGACATCCTGATAACTAGGAAGGAGGACTACGATGCTGTAAGTTGTGTTAAAAACACAGGAAAATGGATGGACAGATTAACAAATGAAAAGTAATAACTAATTAATTAAAGGTCCATGTAGGAATTTTACATAAGGCCAGAGGTGTGGAACAACAGAGATTTTCCAGCCAGGTTTTGCCTGAAATCACATAAAATCATGTTACTGCCTACAGCAGGCTAGAAAAAAGCATTCATGACCAGGACATTTTAAGACCTTGGCCCTTTTTTTAGGAAACCTAAATCAGAGTAAGACACCCTGGGTAGGGAGGCAATGAATTGTGGAAAAGAGGAAGGGAATAAGGAAACAGAAATAATTAGGAAAACTCATGTGAAGTAAATGCAAATTGCTTTTCAGTGACATCCACCACTGTGTAACCTATCTAGCTGTAGTAGTAACAGTAGTATTAGCAGTATAAATAGTTTGATCTTACATTATCCTGTGTGCAGGAGCTGGCCCACTCGCACATAAAGCAGGAAGTGGTTCGGCTTCATGAGACTCTGTCAGCGCTGGAGGCGAAGCGGGACACCATGGAGGCTGAGCACAAGAGCCTGGGCTCCCCACAGGAGGAAAGAGAGCAATTATTCAAACAGGTTAGCTTTATAACCAGCCAAAGAATGGCTGAATGTTAGTTGAGATCATTAAACTGCTGACAATATGCAGCAACAATGTTTTGTTAGACTAATGTAAACTGCAGTCATAAAGAAAAATCAACATGTACGACAGAAAGATCTTGATTAAATCTTAATTTCAGAATTTGCAGAAACTAGAGAAATTAGAAAGTAAACAAAGTTTAACACTACCACCAGGAGAGTGCCAGGGTTAATCGTGCTGCACCTGGCGGCTAAAGGGTGTGTTTTTGTGGAAAAGTTTTTAGGAAAAGTCAGGGCAGAAGGGAAACAGCAATAACAATGACGGAGTAATTTACGTTTTTGAATCACAACCCCTCAAAGGCGTAATTTTTCGCGGTTCTAGTGTTAATTGAGATACAATTTGTTGAAACTACAGCATATTTTTTTTATTCTCAATAGACTGACAAAAGAAGTTGTTAAAGTTGTAGAGCGTTGACTGTCTTATTTAGTGTTGACACATGATAAGACAGGCAGTGCAAGATCACACTGAATATGTTCAATAAGTGCTGTTTTAATTTGTACAGATTTTAAGAGTTGCAGTTAGTAAACAAATGATTTAAGCTGCCGTTTTGTTTTCTAGGTGAAGGAGGACAACCAGGAAATCGCCAGCATGGAGAGACAGTATGTACCATTGTCGTTACACCATTGTCGTTTTTAATTTAGATACATTTTTTTTACTTGAATTAAAAGTCCAAGCATGAAACAATGACATAGCACTTCAAATCTCAGTTCTTATTACTTATAAATTACTCCAATGAAGTCAAATCAAATAAAGTAAGAAACGCAAGTTAGACTGTATGTTGCACTAGATAGTAGTGATGGTCAAATGAAGCTTCGCGAACCACTGTCTTTACTTTCTGAGCTCACTAGATGGCGCTCTCTGTTCAACAAAGGGTTGAAAACACACTGAATTGCCATTCCTTTAACCTTTTTATTTGAACAGAGAGCGCTATCTAGTGAGCTGAGTAAATAAAGACAGTGGTTCGCGAAGCTTCATTTGACCATCACTACTAGATATAGATAGATAGATAGATAGATAGATAGATAGATAGATAGATAGAGCTCGGGCCCTAATAATAATTTGTACAAAAACAATAGGTGCCTCGTACTTTCAGTGCAAGGCACCGTTGGGGCTTCAAATGTGTCCTGTTTGCAGCCAATAACACAAAATAACAAGTGTGATACAGTTCTGAGTGTGAGACAGAGCTGCTTGTTTTGAGGTGAAGGGTTGTGTGCTTGTTTATGTGTGAGGCGAATTGCTAGTGCCTAGCTATTCTACTTGGTAGTTGTAGTTTATGGTGCAACAGCGAGACAGATGCAGATGCGCTTGACAGATGTGTTTATAAAAATCAATCACAGTAAAGATATAGATATGTCATACACCAGACGTATTTAACACGGACCTGCCAATGTGCATATATGCGTATGTTTTCCACGCCCTGTGACCGTTGTCCTCACAATTACTTGCTCATAAATGTGAAATCTATTTTTTGTGTGTGTGCGTGTTCAGGCTTACAGAGATCAGGGACAGGACGCAAAAAATCAAAGAGGAGATCCAACAACTGGAGCAGGACTCAGAGGAAGCGCAGGGTAACACTGGTTGGCTGCTTTCAACTTTTCATTTATATATCACCATTTTTTTTCTCCCTAAATTGATATGCTTTTAAAAAAATAGCCTTTAAAATTATTTTTCCATCTGTCATCTTATAGTGGAAATAATCCTGGTGTTACACTGTGGACTGCATCATCTCTTTTTTAAATATATATCGAGGGCTGAAACTAATGATCATTTTTATTAGCAATTAATGTGCTGATTATTTTCTAAAGTAATTGCTTGGTCCATATCATAGTTTGTGATAGGCATTTGTCACTAATTCATAATCTATGATATAGTGAAAAATGCACATCACAATTTACCAAAGCCACAGGTGACATGTTTAAATTACTTATTCTGTCCGGCCAATAGTCAGAAACACAAAGATATTCTTTTATATTAAAGTCATACATAACAAATATTTACATTTGAGACTAATAAACTAATTGATTAATTGGCTATGTTTTTACCTTGACATATAACCAAACTCCTTCACACAAAGTATGTAACAGTTCTACCAGATAAAGTATGAACTTTATAAATCTGTTTAATTATTATATGATTGCTTGCTAAACTAATAGTTTTCTTTCTGTCCATAAGGGGAGTGTCAGCAGAAATACAAAGAGCTGAAGAAGAAAGAGGAGGAAATTGACCGTGAGTTGAACATTTGACAGTTGATATGACTAAACCTGAGTAGACAATATCAAAAATCACAGTCTTATTTACAAATCAATATCAATAATGTGTCACTATTGTTATGACTATTGATGCTTTCAAATATTTAGCATAACCTAGGGGTAGATAATAGTCTGAGAAACTGTCATAAATATTAAAGCTATAAGAGCAACGCAATAAGAGGTTATTATTTAGACAATATCTAGTTACTGTATATTGAATTTATATCTAGTCATCACAACTGCAATATTGCCATCAAGGAATCTGCAGGGTCTCGAATTGTTTTAAAAATGGTTTAAAGGCTCTGACACACCAACCCGACGGCCGACCGTCGACAGAAAAGGCAGTCGGACCGATCAGTCGGCTCCCGTCTCTAAAAAATTGCCTCAGAACACACCGAAGAGAGACGAGACGTAATACGTCTCCATAACAGCAGGCAGCGCTAATCTGTATTGTTGCCCAAAAAATTAAAACAGGAAATGACGGAACATCTCTCTAGACCTAGTAAACACAGAGCACGCTGTCGTCAGTCGTTTTTTTCATCAGAGAGTGGTGATAGTAGTCAAGAAGGATCGTTATTGTCATTACTTGCTGAACGGAAGAAAATATGATTGCTAGTAATAAGAAGATACTGCCGTTGGCAGCTCTCGGGCTTCTTCTTGTGGAAGAAGCACTGATTCGCTAGTCAAGGGCTAGCACTCCACCAATCAGATTGGTCATTGAGTCAGACTTCCCACTGGTCAAATCGGCCAAAATGGATGCCGACGGCTCCTCCGACTGACGACAGCACGGAACACACCGAACAGACTCGAGTCACCGACCTCGCCAGACTGTTCGACGGCCGATAATCGGATTGGTGTGTCAGGGGCTTAACTGATATGGGAATGTAATGGCTGACACAGATATATGGAAGCACACACTTTTGGAAACTACCACCAGGAGTCATCGAAGTCAGAATATTTTTAAAATCCTGCACATAGGAGTTTTAATGTGTCTGTATGACCAGATATTGCTATAAATATAATGACATGCAGCTAGTTGTAATAACTTTCTTCATTTCTTCCAGGGTACCTAGAGTCATTTGAGGAGACCAAGGCTCGAAGCAGAAAAGATGACACAGGGGGGGAGGGGAGAGGGGAGTAGGAGAAAACAACTCCTTTCGCGCAAAAAAGAAGAAAAAAAAAAAAAAAGGGAAAAGAGAGAAAAAAAAGAAGGGATGGAAAGCAGAGGGACTGATAGTTAGAAGGAAGGAATGTAAATATTAAAGCTGCGAGCAGCGATGGACGGGCCCTCGCGCCTCTGCGCGTGTCGGGGTTACTGGCAGACGCCGCTCCTTGCGACCGTGCATTCGCGCGGCATACAGACGCCGCAAATCGTCAACAATGAAAAGGGAACTCCCTGCCGAGTCAACGATAGCTCACACAAGACTCTACGTCATACGGTTGATTAGCTGTGAAAAGGGGCGTGGCAAAAGCGTAGGGGGCAGGGTCAAACCATCACCAATTTAAAAGGAAGTCTGTGCTGAGTTCAATGATACCTCACATAAGATTCTACCTTAAATGGGTCAAAAGTTATGAAAGGGGGCGTGGCTTAACCATAGGGCGCGGGTCAAACCATCACCAATGAAGAAGGAACTCTCTGCTGAGTTCATTGATACCTCACACAAGGGTCAACCTTAAATGGTTCAAATGTTATGAAAGGGGGCGTGGCTTAAGCTTAGGGGGCGGGTCAAACCATCACCAATTAAAAAGGAAGTCTGTGCTGAGTTCAATGATACCTCACACAAGGGTCTGCATCAAACGGGTCATTAGTTATAAAAGGGGGTGTGGCTAAAGGTTAGGGGGCGGGCCAAACATCACCAATGAAGAATGAAGTCTCTGCTGAGTTCAATGACACCTCACACAAGACTCTACCTTAAACGGTAACTTCTTTGTTCATCGCTGAACACTCAAAATGGCCGCCACGCCACGCCCACACCGTCTGACGAAAAGTTTTTCTTTTAATAACTTTTCATCGTTAAGGTGTTGGGATGGTACAGACCAAGTTTGAAGTCCATCGGATGAAATCTCTAGGAGGAGTTCGTTAAAGTATAGCACCTTGACTTTTAGGCCTACTTCCTGATGCTACTAGGGGGCGCTATGACTTTAAGTAAATAACGGCCGTTATTTGTCCTCAGGGTTGGACTCTTATGAATCGTGAAAGAGGTAATTTCGAGGTAATCGGAAAACGTACACTCGAGTTACACCCACTTCCTGTTTCGGCGGCGAAACGCACAAAATGGCTGCCCCGCCACGCCCTATGACGAAAAGTTTTTCTTTTAACAACTTTTCATCTTTAAGGTCTTAAGATGGCACAGACCGAGTTTGAAGTTGATCAGATGAAATCTCTAGGAGGAGTTCGTTAAAGTACGACGTGGAAATGGCCAAAATCGCACTAAGTTCGAACTTTGAAATCAAAATGGCGGACTTCCTGTTGGGTTTAGGGTATGGCTCTAATGAAGTTTTTTGTACATCTTGACATGTTACATATGTGTACCAAGTTTCGTGAGTCTACGTTAATCGCACTGCAGGGGCTCAATTTTCTTAACTTTCTAGGGGGGGGGCGCTAGCGAGCCATTTTTGTGCGCTTATTCCCGAAACCCTTAAAATACATTTTCACCAGACTTGATGCGACCGCCAAATTTGGTGAGTTTTTGAATATGTTAAGCCCCTCAAAAAGGCAATTCATTTGATGGGAAAAGAAAGAAAGAAAGAAAGAAAGAAAGAAAGAAAGAATAATTCCTTCAGTTTCAATAGGGCCTTCGCCGCTGTCGGCGCTCGGGCCCTAATTACAGTAACAGGGCCTGGTGCCGGATTTCTGGCATATGAATATTTTAGAAAAATAAATAAATTAAAAAGTCCACATGGGATTTGTTTTTGATGCGCTGGGTTTAATCAATCATCGAACTTCCAGCTACCAATGAAACGAGTTCTAGCCAATCAGATGCAAAGTAGGGCGGGTCTTTGCCGAAAAGCAAAAAAAAGTTTCAGGCTCAGGATTTCTTTTCACTTTAAGCCCTGCAGTAAGGCAGAGAGATAACAACAAAAAGATGGAGTAAATAGCTAGATGGGAGGGAGAGAGACGGAGGAGTAAAGAGATAAGTAGTTATAGTAAAACTAAAGTTATAAATAGTTATAAATAAAACGACTATAGTAAAATACCGGAGGGGGGCGGGGGAGGAGAAAGTGTGGTAGAGAAGACTAAAGGCCCCCACTCACCAAGCAAAAGGCTAAGAACTAGTGGGGACGAAGACCGTCGCCTCGCCTCATGTCTCCTTTGTCTTGGCCAAAAAACATTGAAGCTGACGGCCAACTACCACGTACACTTTGAGTCTACGTGAGAGGAAATAACTCTCCCTGCCAGCAGGCGGCGGTAATCTATTCGTCATTCAAAAAGGGAAAACGGATACAAACGTTGCTATGATACCTACTAAAACTAAACAGAGTTTGCCTGAAACCGCAGCAGCAAAGAGCCTACGTCCCTCTGCTTCACTTCCTGCGTAAGACAGCAGACCCTGGGAGATGGCTCACCACACTGTCCATCTCCTGGCCTGTCATCCCTTCTCTGGGCAGAGAAGTCTTCCTGTGGTGGGAGCGAAGCGGAGGGACAGAGTGGCCGCTGGCTAGTTAGCATTAGCTTAGTTAACATTAGCTTGCTAATTGCACCCAACATGACTTCGGGCTACACTGGTTACAGAAAACGAGCCAAACAAAGTTGCCACTCATCTGGTGATGGCAATGAGAGTGTATGAATGAAAAATGTAGTTTTCTAATCTTTATATTAAATTTCACAGTATAAGACATACGTTTGTTAACACTAGTTTATTTTGTAATGTGTAGGTATGTAGATCTTTTAAAAGTCATTTTTATGTTGAAATTAATATACCTACACAAGTATTCAATTCAATTCAATTCAATTTTATTTATAGTATCAAATCATAACATAAGTTATCTCGAGACACTTTACAGATAGAGTAGGTCTAGACCACACTCTATAATTTACAAAGCCCCAACAATTCCAACAATTCCAGTAATTCCCTCAAGAGCAAGCAGTGCGACAGTGGCGAGGAAAAACTCCCTCTTGGGAAGAAACCCTGGACAGACCCAGGCTCTTGGTGGGCGGTGTCTGACGAGCCGGTTGGGGGTGTGATGAACAGTGGCGATAGTAGTCACATTAATAATGGAACAGTGACTGGTAGCGGAAGCTGCAGGGCAGCCGCAGCATGACATTGCAGGGCATCGCTGAGCTCAGCAGGGAATGCAGCAGGACCACGGCGACAGCTGCAACCAGGGTCTTGGTGCCAACGTTCTCGCAAGGAAATACGGCTGGGGAAAAAAAGCATAAGGACTCCGGGGAGTAAACTCCCCAGAAGCTAGGATTAGTAACAAGCATTTCTGGGACGGGCTGCACACAAATAGTAATAGTAATAGTAACAGTAATAGAAACAGTAATAGAAAGGGAGAGGAGAGAGCAGCTCAGTGTGTCAAAGGAAGGAAGTCCCCCGGCAGTCTAGAACTATAACAGCGTAACTATAACAGGTAACTAAGAGAGACAGGTCATAAGGATATGACGTTATGAAGTTATGTATCTTGTTGTAGGTTTGCCATATTATGGACATAATGTGCAAAAATAGATATTCCAATCGTTTGAATCGTCCTATGTGTTTTTTTAGAAGGAACATTCAAACGTAATTCTTGTTTCAGTTTTGACAGTCCTATGTGTTTTAGGGTTGATCAGATGAGATAAAGATTAAAAGTGAAGTGTGTGTGTGTGTGTGTGTGTGTGTGTGTGTGTGTGTGTGTGTGTGTGTGTGTGCGCGTGTGCATGCGTGTGCATGCGTGTGGCGCGTGTGTAGAACATGTTGCGGCTACATCAGGTGGATACAGTAACAGCCAGTGAGCTAAGAAACATGCAGGAGGTGCTGGTCAGCAAGGAGACGGAGGTGGTCCAATCAGAGAGCACTGCCAGAGGACTGACAACTGGTAAATTACACACACACACACACACACACACACACACACACACACACACACACACACACACACACACACACAGACCCTGTAAAGTATAACCTCTTTGATAAACCTATCGTGCCAAACGAGCAAACTATCACTCTGTAGAGTCCCAGCGTCTGCAGCAGGACCTGGAGAAAGTGCAGCAGCTGGAGGGGAAGATCACAGGTGAGCTCAGCACCCTGAAGGAGCGTGTTGCCACCATGCAGTCTGAGCTGGTCACCTACCAAGACCTGGACACCCTGAGGCACACAGCAGAGGAGAAGAAAAGGGTAAGAAGAGTATCACAAATTTAGTATGTTTAGTCTGTTTCCCTCCTGCCTTGACTTTACCTAAATACCTATTCTGCACATTCCTATATTGTCCTAATGATAGAATAACGTTTAGAAAACCAAATAGCTGGGTTTTTGCTGTTGTTTTTCACAAAACAGCCCCCTTTAGGAGTAGCGTTGAATAACGTTGGTACTCTCCTACGCCTCTCTGTAGCAGCATAACTGACACCTTTGCATGATTGCTGTACAGTGTATTGAGACACAGAAACTAATTTGCACGCCAATGTTCATTCACATGCACTTATAATCATAATCCTATTAAAACCCACCAGGTCTCCGGCAACCCGGATAAGCGGGTTCAGGTTGGCTTTGCATTGTCCATTAAAATAAAAATGTTTAACCCTACCCAGCATTCCATTTCCCTCTTAAACCATCGAGCGAGTCATTTTCACCCCTTGCCTGCAACAGTGTCAGCACTAACAAATATGTAAATTTCATGAAGCAGTTAAATTGTTCATTTTATCTATTTTCATTTTTTTTTATATTAAGTAAGACTTGACAAAGTAACTATTTAAAAGTCAGTTTATAGCTTTAGCCTGTGGCATTACGGATCGAACAGACACTCTACCAGTGCATGCTCCCGGTTTTAGAGCCAACACTAAAGAATAAAATATTTCTAATTAGTTTAGCTAGTGCAGTAAGCTAACGTTAGCTAAAAACTGCTAGATGAGTAAAGTCTAACTAGAAGGATGTGTATGGCTTGACTGTCATGGTGTCACAGTGTCTGAGGGCTGCTGCCATGATACGTGGGCTCCTCATGCTAAAATCAAGATTCCTCATTCCATCAAAATGACGGTTTCGTTGATCTCTCCCCAATCTCATTCAATTCAATTCAATATATTTATAGTATCAATTCATAACAAGAGTTATCTCAGGACACTTTACAGTATGGATAATGTTGATATAATGACTAAGTGGGTAAAGGCAAATAATAGAACAGTTACAACAGTCTGGTAAGTTCAGAAAATGACATCACTTTAGTGTAATGCAGCCTTTAAAATCAGGAAAAGACAATACTTATGTCATTATTAAAATCTAAGACGATATCTAGTGTCATATCACGATATCGATATAATATTGATATATTGCCCAGCTCTACTTTACAGATAGAGTAGGTCTAGACCACACTCAATTTACAAAGACCCAACAATTCCAGTAATTCCCCCCAAGAGCAAGCATTTAGTGCAAAAGTGGCGAGGAAAAACTCCCTCTCAGGAAGAAACCTCAGCAGATCCAGACTCTTGGTAGGTGGTGTCTGACGGTCCCGGTTGGGGGTGTGATGAACAGTGGCAATAATAGTCACAATAAAGATAATGGAGGACGCCATTCAGGACGCCATTCTCCATTCTCCCTCACTCATGTCCACTTGGGGGTTTTAGGTATAAATGATCATATTTTCTTATTCTTTTTATACCACACCCTCCATAACTCCTAGATGATAAATAAACCCATTTTATTCATGAATTGAGAGACGAAGGGATTTTATAATAACAGAGTTACATGCATTTAAAATGCCAGGCGGGTAAAAATGACCCGTTGGTGGTTCTAGTGTTAAAATGGACAGTCATGCTACACAGTCTCTGTGATTCAATCACAAATCAGCAAATGGATTTGTTTGGATTGATGTCCTTGTTGCTATAGAGATGGAAAAGCTGCACTCTAGAGATGGAGACTGTCGACGTTATTGGCCCATCAGCGCATGACGACAAGGGTGCAGACGCTCTTGGCCGTCAGGTTTGGCGGTAATTGTACCGCTAAAGAGCCTTGTCGGTTCTAGTGGTAAATACTGTTGAATAATTAAACACAAAAGTCGAAAGTATGTGTTTCTATTTAGCTTTAGACAGCTAAACTGCAGACTAACCAAGTGTGTGTTTTCTCTGGTGCAGAGACTACAGGAGGACCGCGTATCCCTGACTCAGCGTCGGGATTCATTGGGGCAGCTGTTGGAGGAAATGAACCAGAAATATGAGGCTCTGAAGACCAAACTGAAACACAACGAGACCCATGCTCAGGTTAGAGAGTTTTACACATCAATATATATCAACACAAATTAGGGCTGGGCGTTATGGAAAAAATCAAATATCACGATATTTTTGACCAAATACCTCTATCGATACCGCAACAATATTGTAGTGTTGACTATTGGTGCTTTCACAAAATATTTACATTTAATGAGATTTTTGATAAATAATCAGTAATGTGGATATAATGACTAAGTGGGTAAAGGCAAATAATAGAACAGTTACAGTAGTCTGGTAAGTTCAGAAAATGACATCACTTTACTGTAATGCAGCCTTTAAAATCAGGAAAAGACAATACTTGCGGTATTACAATTTCGAAAATCTAAGATGATATCTAGTCTCATATAACGATATTGATATAATATTGATATATTGCCCAGCTCTAGCACAAATATAGCTATATACAATGATATAAACATGTATAGATGCATAACATGTTTTAAAAAAAAAAATTATTACGGTTATAAATAAAGATGTTTAATTGTTTACACCTAATTTACAAGTTGATACTTTTGTCAGCATCAAAATTGGGGTTGCAAAATTCCGGGAATTTTCAAAGTTGGAATCTTTCCATGGGAATTAACAGGAATTAACGGGAATAAATGGGAATAAACTGGAATTAATGGGAATAAACAGGATATTTTTAATATTGCTTGTTATAATACTGTTAGTCTATAACAGGGAACTTAAATGTAGTTGAAAAAAAACATTTTGCTTTTTGGTTAAAACAACCTGATTTAATGCAACTTCAGTTGAATGTCCTCCCTGTATTCATCAATGACATGCACACATTTTTGTTTGCTATTATTATTTATTATGTGTGTTAATTGTATAGCCCACCAACCATAGTAAATCAAATTCCCCAGCTAAACTTTCCATGGAAAGCAATATTAAAAATATCCAGTTTATTCCAATTAATTCCCATTTATTCCCGTTATTTTCCATTATATCATGAAAGTTTCCAAATTGGAATGTTTCCAAAATTCATCAGCAAAAGTTTCTGGAAAATTTCCACCCCTTTGCAACCCTAATCAAAATACCAACTACTGGTTCAGATGCTAATCAAAACTGTATTCACTAAAATTTGAATGATTGCTTTGTTCTTTTCAACGCCACACCAAGTTAGACACTGACTTTAGATTTCAGTCCTCTGCTCTCATCCTAATGAGGAGAAACCCCAAGGCTGGATTTGGCACAAAGAAATGTTATGCAGGATTTTCTTTAAGTACACCAATATGTGATTTTGTTAAGTGTATTCAAATGCACCTGAAAATGGAGGAAAAACGGACACAACTACTGATCTGTATGTACATACTTTTTAGTTTCTGGTCTTAAAAGTAATCTGCAGTCACAGTGCACATGCACAGTGTTGATCAGATAATGACTTAAATTTTGACACCATGGGCCCTATTTTAACGATCTGAAACACAAGTATGTGGGCGGATCTCGGGCGCTGTTGCTATTTTACCGGCGGGATAAATGACTCTTGCGCCCGACGCAAATCTAAAATGGGTTGGTCTGAAGTAGCTAGGTGTGGTTTGGGCGTAACGTGAAAATAACCAATCAGAGCGTCATCTCACATTCCCTTTAAGAGCAGGAGCGCTTGTTCCATGGCAGATTGCTATTATAACGGCGGATATGCCTGGCGCACGCCAGCGGGAGCTGCCGTGCGAGATGCGGCAAAGTAATAAATGCCCGTCTTGGCGGGCGGGCGCGATGTTGCTGCGGCCTCTCGGGCGGTGTCTCCTCAAGTCTGGAGAGGATTGCTGCAGCCATGGAGCGTGGGCCTCCAAACGCACCACCTGCACCTGTTGTGCCCCTTCCTCCTCCCCCCACTCCATCTCTTTCCCCCCACTCCACCAGGAGCGCATCGCGCATTACTCCCGAACCAGATTCCGCCAGAGTGTCCAATCCCGCCGTAGTTCAACATCACGTCTCCTTAAGTCCTCTAATATTTCCTCATTTATGTCATCAACACATCCATGATTCATGGAAATGTGTAAAACACAACAAGCCACAAAGAATGCTGCAACTTTTTGAGGACTGTACTGCTGCGTCCATTTAGATGAGAGAAGCAAAGTGTATGAGCGTTGTGCACACGCTACATTATGGCCAAGCATGCGCCCCTAAAATAGCATCTGAATAACGCGCTACTGACTTTAGACTAGCGCCACTGACTTTAGAACAGGTTTTTCCTGGTCAGTGGCGGAATTGTTTTCTGAAACTGCAAAATAGCACCAGGGGAGCGCAAATACATTCCCTAATTTACCGACGTGCGTCCGTGGAGAGGTGCAAAATAGGAATGATACATGCGTCGGTGTACAAAGGCAATTGCGCTGAGTGCAAGATAGGGCCTCATATGTGTGTTTTATATTGAATGTAGGGGATTGGTTGACAGGTGGTGGTACAGCATTCTTACCTTCTTTGTGTGTGTGTGTGTGTGTGTGTGTGTGTGTGTGTGTGTGTGTGTGTGTGTGTGTGTGTGTGTGTGTGTGTGTGTGTGTGTGTGTGTGTGTGTGTGTGTGTGTGTGTGTGTGTGTGTGTGTGTGTGTGTGTGTGTGTGTTTTTCAGCTGGCTAACCTTGAGAGGAAATGGCAACACTTGGAGCAGAACAACTTTGTAATGAAAGAGTGTATCCTTCTGAAATGCGTCTTTATCTTTATTACTTCATGTTTTTTGTTGTTAAACAGTGGTGTGGTGTGGTGCGCTGTGACTCATCACACATCACATATGTCTCATATGTCCCTTCTAAAAGCCACCCATTGGTAATCAGTAATCTTTCCTCAACTGCAGCATCAGTCATCGCCTCTAAATCTCAGGAGAGTGACTACGCCTCAGTTGCTAAGAACGTCTCCCAACAAGTGGCAGAGTACAACAAGAGTCTTATAGACTCCTTGCAGAACAGGAGTTAAATACACACACACACACACACACACACACACACACACACACACACACACAGTCTGACAAGTGTCTGTTACTATTTAGTAATCCCAACCCATTTCAGTTAATGTCATGATAAAATGGTCAGCACATGGAGTAGTTGAACACTGATGCTCAGTTGTCTCTTAACAATGCATTGATAGCCACCTTTCTGTTTGCTATCAGTAGCTCTCTGTACAAAAGGACAGATTTTGCAATTAGTTGTTTTAAAAAGTTAAACCATGTTTTTTTTTCTTATGGTGTTTTACTCTCAAGACAAAACCTTTTTGTTTATATCCATTTCGATATTCAGTTTATAAAGTGTTTACAGTTTGTGATGACAAGTTAGACTGTAGCTGCTTACTGTCCTAAATAACTAAATGTGTCCATGTAGTCAAAGTTAAAAAGTTTTTATCTACTATATTTTGTAATTAAATGTACATGAGATTTTGCGGCTTTGTGTAAACATATATTTAAAGTGCTCTGATCATTTGAATAAAGGGGTTAAGAGAAAGGAAAACAAGAACAGAACATTTTGGATGGAAGACTCAGGATTTATACAACCACCAGGTGACCACAACAAATACCTATAGGACAGGATTCACTCAGATCGCACTACATGGACTCTTTTGTAAAAATAGCAGAGATATGTAAACCAATATATGACATGAAAGGCTGCCATATTTTGTAAAATACATTGCCTCTGTTACGCAACAAGCATGTCAAATAGTCCAATGATGAATATTCAAGTATAATCTTATGCCAGTATGTTTTGGATGGAACCTTTTCTGTCGACCAGTTCAGAAGAATGCATTTTCTTGCACAGAATGTAAGCATAGAGCCTCCTTTTATATTTGCCAGTGACAGAGGCATATGATATCCCAAGTATCATGCACATAGGGTCAGACTCTGTAGTAACTGATCTTATCAATTTCCCATCTTATAACATTCCAGAATTGCTGTATTTTCATACAAGATTGACCATTTCTGTTTTGCATTTAGGGCATAATGGAGAAATATCAGAATTGAACTTATGGCGATGAGATGGGAATATATGGGGCCGGTGTCGAATTTTGAATTGCTTTCACACTGTTACAGACCGTGATGTTTTTGCACTCTTCCAGGCTTCATTCCAATCATCATCTTTAATATCTACGCCAAGTTCTCTTTCCCATGATTCCTTTAAATGAGAAGTGTTTGTGGCGTTGTAGTCTTTGAGCAAACTGTAAAATGAGTTTATGGAGTTGCCCAGACGTGGCCTGAAAAGCTACCTCTCAGAGCCAGAGATATTTTGTAGTGTTCGTCCTGACATAATCCCTCACCTATAAATAACTTTTTGTTTTAAAATTTTGTTTTTAAATATTGTATTTTCCGATGAGTTGACCAAAAGAGATCAAAGTGGGTCCTTCCAGTAAGCCACACAGAGTGGAGATCCCAAACACGGAAACCATTCTCCGTTATTCCAGGTGAGAAATCCTGGTTGTCACATATTGGGGTGAATGTGAGACCTACCTTCTGACAGTCCGCCATGCCATAACACTGGAAACTGTAAGTGGGTTGTTATAGGATGAATAGTTTTTCATAAATTATAGTTTTTTTTAAAGAGAAATTTAGACATGGAGCTCTCTATATCAAACCAAAGAGACTGTGCACCCACCCGGATATTTTCTAATGTCCAGGAGGTCACGACCACCCTTTGAGGATGAGAGACATAGTGTAGCTTTTGAATTGCAATTCTGGAATGTTATAAGATGGGAAATTGATAAGATCAGTTACTACAGAGTGTGACCCTCTGTACATGCTACTTGGGATATCCTATGCCTCTGTCACTGGTAAATATAAAAGGAAGCTCTATGTTTACATTCTGTGCAAGATAATGCATTCTTCTGAACTGGATGACAGAAAAGATTCCATCCAAAACATACTGGCATAAGATTATACTTGAATATGTATCATTGGAGTACTGCTACTAATAATAATACATTTTATTTGGAGGCGCCTTTCAAAACACCCAAGGTTACCTTACATTGGATTAAAAAACCGCAAAACGGGCAGTGACAAAGACGAAACAGGACGGAACAAGAGACATAGGAGACACAAGTTAAAACAATACTGTTGTAGAAAAGGAAACAGTGCATGGTATAAAAGATAAGCTATAGTGAGTTAGCCAGTTAAATGAGTGGGATTTGAATGGGGTCAGGGAGTTCCAGAGCCTGGGAGCAGTGCAGCTGAAAGCCCTCGCACCCACTGAGCTGAGGCGTGGCGCGGGGTGGGGATGGTTAAGAGCGCGGAGGGAGTGTAATGCTCGTTTCACGACAGAAGCAATCTATTTCACAAAGTATGGCAGCCTTTTATGTCATATATTGGTTAAGATATCTGCTATAAGAGAGTTTATGAAATGCTAGCTGTTTGAAACTGAAAGCTTCCTCCTCGACCCATTTGAAGGAGCTAAACCGACCATTGAGGTTTTTGATATCCGTGTGTGGGGCGATAACTGGGGCCATCTGAATTGGATATAGCAACCTAGGGAGGAGGTTTATTGTCATTGTTTTAATCAGCCTAATGGCATCTCTTCTGATTTGCTGAAATTCATTCTGTAGCCTGAAAACACACTAAACGGATTACAGTTTATCACAACTGCTTACACACATTTTCAAAACTATGTCTCCTTTTTTCAACCCTACACACAATTCCCAAAACTGCCTCCGGGCCTACAGCATTGTTGTTGAATATGGTTTAATTATTCGAGATACAATCATTTATTCCTCAAATCCTATTTGCATTGTTGGCCAAAACCATATTTATAATTGCATCGTCTCTTGTACTGTATATCTGTAAACATTCACCCTTGTCCTCCATATCTTTGCATTTCCACTCTATAGAGAATTCAAAAACAGTGTGTGCGGTATAGTTACTGTAAAAATTTACAAAATATTGTAGTACAGCATGATTACCAACATCATTCATACAATGCATTGAATAATTAAGTACATTAATTACTTTTGACCTGCGAAATACCCAAACAATAAATCAAAAGTGAGTCGGGACAAATTCACTTTCTATTTTTAGATTTATTGCTTTTAATTAAAGGGGGAAAAAAACAGATCAACAATTTGCATAAAATCCAAATTTCGCTCTAGAAATATATTTGACCTTTCCAGTACATAGATATCAAAGAGTACAGTAAACATTACAACTGAGGGTGGCAGCAGACCTCGCAAATGTACACCACAGCATTTTTCATTCATGCATTTTCAAGGCCAACACAACTACACTTGGGTTGTTTGGTGCATCCTCAGTATATACACTGGACACATCTGCTCACTGCTTGTGATCACTGGATCCAGAACTCTGCAGGATCTTCTGATCCACTTCAAGTCTCGAATGAAAGGAAGAACACTGGGAAACCGTTTGGGACATTAATAACGGTTCAATTGAAACTAGAGACAGTCTGATCTAACAGCAGTGTGTTTGGTGGTGTGTGTCAATATCTCAAATTCTCCTGACCGTCACTTTATCCATTCAGGAAAATAAGTGTGTATGCATAGACTTTAATTCAACTAATGCACTGACAGTAGGTTGAGCAGTGACGGCAGACAAAAACAAAAGCAGAGCATCCACTAAGCCCTGAAAACGACTTAAGAGCAAGGACACACACATACACACACAAAATACCCTCTGACCAGGAACACCACAGCTTGGACACAACGATGCTGAGGGAAATCATGAAATACCACATTAACTTGGAGAGACTAGAATAAACAAGTGAGTGCGTCACTGAGAAGTGGCATCCTGCCAGGATATCGATGGCGTAAAACCAAAATCCAACATATTTTTGTCTTATCTTCAGAGACTGGACAGAAGACGCCTACAGACGCCCGTAATGTACACTTCACTATCAACAGGCCACGAGATGTTCAATGTTATCTGATCTCAATGATTTTGTAACGTGAGAACTGTTAACTCCTTATTCCCACTTTCTCATATGGAACCTTAAAGTGTTGAATATTAAATACATGAAAAACCTCAAATAAATCAATGTGAATAAATTGTGTAAAATATATAAACCAACCATGTCATTATGAAATTGTACTTCAATATGAACATGCCTTTTTATTTTATTTTAAATGACACTCCTTTAACGCCACTTCTTTTGCTCTAACTAGCTAAATCTGGTCGTTGTGGAGCTGTTAAGCTTGCTAGTTTAAGAGGCAGGGGGCACGTGATTGGCTAAGGTGAGAGGTAGTGATGGTCAAATAAAGCTTCGCGAACCACTGTCTTTATTTACTCCGCTCACTAGATGGCGCTCTCTGTTCAAATAAAAAGGTTGTGTTTTCAACCCTTTGTTGAACAGAGAGCGCCATCTAGTGAGCTCAGAAAGTAAAGACAGTGGTTCGCGAAGATTCATTTGACCATCACTAGTAAGAGGGCGGTTGCCATGGGGGTTACACAATTCTATTATCAAATAAAAAAAGTCACTATAAAACCAAAAATGATGACATTTCAGTGAGTTGAACTTTAATTTAGTTTGTTCAATTATTTGACCGTGTTAATGTAATTACTTATTTAATACTATACGCTTTGGGGCTCACGCTGCCTCACGTTCATTATTTCAAAGGTTTCCCAAAACCCTTTTTGAAAGCCATCAGAGAGAATCCCATTAGGCAGTACACTGTACACGCTGTTTTCTAGGTGTTCAAGTCCTGATCCACGAATACGGATCTCAGTTATCAGCCGTTTTGTGGAAAAATCAAAACCCGTAAAATATTTCAGATTCATTTAGTCAACGAGCAAGCACAGAAGGAGGCCGTCATTGCCCACCTCGGTGTTTTAGCGTCATCCTGCTCTTACACAGGCTCAGAACGGAACCAGCTGGGAACAGTGAACTCACGACGAGGCTGACAATACTGGCATTAAAGTCCAAACAAATAGATTTGGTAGGTAAGTAGTGGTTGTTTTTTAGTTTTTCTATAGAAATGTCTCGATGACTCAATCTATACGTAGTTTGGCTCCACCCTCTGCAGAATTGTACCTTGACAGCTGACACTTCTCTACTAAAACAGCTCGTGACTGAACAAAAAGGTCTTGGAGAGAGACGTGGTCCGACTGTTGGGTGGTGGCAGACTGGTCTTCTCTTCTGTTGTTGGTCTACAGTATGTGGAGTTTGATATAGAACACAGGAATCTCTCTCTCTTAGAAATCGGTTTCACACCTGAAATATTAAAACTACACTAAAAACAGTCCAAATGCTGTCTATGCTGATTATTAACGGTTTCATGTTAATTTTGTGAGAGTGAAAAGGAATAAATAAATCCCTAGGCTACATCTGCTTGGATGTGGTGCCGACTGTTTGCACTTGCGTTCCTGCTTCGCTATAGTGCATTTCACCAAATAAAACCATTTTAAAAATGAAAATAATAATAATAAAAAAAACACTTCATAAAGCAGAAATTATCTTCCAACCACAACGTGTATCAAGCAGCAAAAATGCACTACAGACGTACACTGTGATACGGTCAGGTTCTTACAGGGCCAGTGTGTAGGATTTAGGGGGATGCATTGGGAGAAATGGAATATAATATTCATAATGAGGTTTACTAACTACCGATGTTCTTGTTAGCTTAGAATGATTCCTTCATATCTATATATGGGGGCCATGTTTCTACAGTAACCCAGAACGGACTTACGCTGGCTCTTGAAAGGGCCTGTCACGCTTTCTCCCGTGGGTGCTGCTACACACTTGGAACGGGAGGGGTGAGGAAAGGGGGTTCCTATTTGTTGCCATCTGCAACCTCACTGATAGATGCCACTAAATCCTACACACTGCTCCTCTGAATGAGAAGGTGTACACATTCAAAAACCGTACAGCAAAATTGAAAATGAAAACAAACAATATAATCCATCTTGCCGACATTCCTTTTCTGATTATTAATTTTTTTTTAAACTGCTGTACAATTTTGTCCGACAAATAAAATCCTAGCTGAACAGTAATATTGAGGAGAAAGCAGAAATGCGCTGCTTTAGAAATAAGTTTATAAGAACCTTTTTCTCCAACTTAACGTAAAAACACACACAAAAAAAAAAAAAAAAAATCCTCAAAATTCCAAATAATTAAGTAATAAGTTAACCATTTCCAACCCTCAGTGCAAAAATATCAAAGACAAACTAAAAAGGAAGGGACCGGGAGTCACGTGGGCCGGTGGCGTGCACGAGACAGTGAATCATCTCCATGGGAACAACATTTTCTCAGGCACAAGTAGCTGGGCTTTGTCCACGGAGCGGAGCCCTTGGCAGGTCACTTTCTTTTGGAGAATGTGGGGTGGGGTGTGAAGTACACAGAAGCTCCAGGGCACTGCTCACACACACGGTGCCTGGGGGAGAACAGGCGAGACCAGAGGAAGAAACCAGAGACTCCTCTTCCTCCTTTCTTCTTCTTCTCCTTCTTCTTCTTCAGTCGGCATTGTCAAGTGCTTCTGAAATGTGGGAGGCTGCGTACTTTAACCGGAAGCCACCTGCAATGTCACCAACACACAGGCAACCACATGCACACATACAGAGAGGCATCCAAACACACAGAGGATATACAATCAGTGGACAGTTGACACAAACAACAGTCTCAACATCGCTAAAGGTCAGTGATGGCCTAAACACGCGTTTTCTTCATGGACATGGGTTTTAAACCATGGACTGAGGTGTGTGTGTGTGTGTGTGTGTGTGTTCTGTACCATGCTGGCAGTCACTGGTTTGCCATTATGTCTAATGATAAAACCGCTGACTTTCAATGAACATCATTTCTGTTATTAATGTTGCCTTATTGTTGAATGACACCCTGTTCACAGGGCAGGAACTGATGACATAATCGTGACATGACAAGTCCTAAATGTTTAGGACTTCTGTCATTAAGGGCCATTCAATTTTTGTCATGACAAGTTGACATTGTTTAGGTTGTCTTGATTATGACGACTTGACATTAATTAAAGTGACATTACCAGAAGTTGTCTTGGTCATGACAAGTTGACATTAAATTTGTTTGGGATGTCTTTGTAATGACAACTTGACATTAACCAGGATGACATTACCAGAAGATGTCCTTGTCATGACAACTTGACATAATGTCATCCTGTTTAACAAGTTGTCTTAATAAGGACACTCCAAAGAAATTTAATGTCAACTTGTCATGACCAAGACAACTTCTGGTAATGTCACTTTGATTAATGTCAAGTCGTCATAATCAAGACAACCTAAACAATGTCAACTTGTCATGACAAAAACCGAATGATACTTAATGACAGAAGTCATGAACGTTTAGGACACGTTCATGGCAGTGTCATGTCCTAGTTATGACAGTGTCATGTCCTAGTTATGACAGTGTCATGTCCTAGTTATGACAGTGTCATGTCCTAGTTATGACAGTGTCATGTCCTAGTTATGACAGTGTCTTGTCCTAGTTATGACAGTGTCATGTCCTAGTTATGACAGTGTCTTGTCCTAGTTATGACAGTGTCATGTCCTAGTTATGACAGTGTCTTGTCCTAGTTATGACAGTGTCATGTCCTAGTTATGACAGTGTCTTGTCCTAGTTATGACAGTGTCATGTCCTAGTTATGACAGTGTCTTGTCCTAGTTATGACAGTGTCATGTCCTAGTTATGACAGTGTCATGTCCTAGTTATGACAGTGTCTTGTCCTAGTTATGACAGTGTCATGTCCTAGTTATGACAGTGTCATGTCACGATTGTGTCGATACCTTCAAGTAAAGTGATACCGGATGTTTTTGTTTTTTTTTAACCATTGCTGCAACTTGTGGCCAACGACAGAAAATGAACCCAATGAGGCTTAGGGCAAAATGAGGGCAAAGAAGACATGCACTCAAACACACAAAGGTACGGTTTATGCTTTATAATAAGCCCTATTCACACGGGACTAGTATTACCTGGGAACTAGGGATGTTTAGGATCAACCGTTAACCAACAATAAGAATTTTTGACTAATTAATACTATCAGGTCAACAGTTAAAAACAATATTATTGAAAAAATAAATAAAAGGCTTTTTACATTGCATACAGAAAAATGGACTATACAGTCTATTTCCTAACTGCTAGTTAGCTTTCTAGTGCAAGCAAGTTGAGTTTTAAGCTCTTTTTTTCTGCTTTCTTTCAGTTTGTGGCTAACTGCTGGACGGTGTTCACAGCGAGAGCTACATGACACATGCCACTGCATCGATGTGGCATGTGTCATGTAGCTCTCGCTGTGAGCACATGAGGTCCTCTGGTAATACTAGTCCCGCCTTATATTAGGTTTTGTTTTTTTTACAAGAGAAAAAAAAATTAGGATTAAGACTCCGATCGGGTGCAGCCCACAGCCGCTTCCCTAAACCTTTCTATGGGAACCATGTGGAACTGTCACCAACCCAGTGGTTGACACATTCACAAGCAGACGCTTGTTGTAGGTTCTGTTTGATTGTGTATTGGTCAGCAAGATTACAGAAAAACCACTGGCCCGATTTATATGAAACTGGGTGAAAGGGTGGCATGGGCCAAGAAAAACATTACATTTTGGAGCGAATCCGAATCACGGGACAGATGCACAAATTATTTTTCATTTTCAATAACATTGCGAGATAGGGCATGGCCTCGACGGAGGCCTGCACTCTCTGAGTGCCCTTCTTTTTCTTTTATACCGGCACTGGCATAGTACTCTCATGTGATAACCAATCCCAGTGAAATTTGAGAGCAGAGATGTAGCCAAAACTACCTTGATTCTTGTCCCTGATAGCTATGTGTGACAAACGTATCTGCCTTTTGCCATGATTCTCCTTCTCAGGTAAGAACACTCCCATCCTGACCCCTAGCACACCGCAACACAGGTGTCCCAGAAGACAACCCACACTAGCATTGTCAAGCATGGGGCAACTTTGAATGTTTCAGTGGCACAACTTCTCTTGTGGCCAAATAAAACAAACTGAAGGAGGTAACCCACCAGAGATGAAAGTAAACAACTCAAAATATACTTGGCGAGGATGAGCCCTAACTTTTCATAGTCCGGGCTGAATGAACTATCTGACGCCAGTGGCTGATGGGGGTTCTGGGAAAGCGAAACTAAGGGGTCCTCTGTTTCTCCCTGTTCCGTGTGGCTGCACTACCTTGCTGCGTGGAGTCTATGGAGGGTTGGTTGCAGTCCTGAGCGTAGTGGCCGTTCACACCACAGTTATAACAGGACACGTTGCCGCTCTTCTTATTGACTCCACCCCCCCCCAGTGCAGCAGCAGGCAGCAGGCTCATGGGGTTTGCGTACATATGCTGGTAGACACGCTGGCAGAACGACGCCGCAGGCGCCATCTGCTGCTGGAGGTTGTAGTTTGCGGCTGCGGCGGCTGCCACCGCAGCCGCCTGGGTGCCCAGCATATGTGATGGCACGTCTGCGTGGCTGTGAGAGTGAGTGTGGAGGGGGCCGTAGGGGGATGGGTGTGCAGGAGGTGGAGCAGTGGGGAAGAAGGGGGGGAGGGTGGCAGCACCGTTGGCCTGGTGAGGAGGCTGGGCCTGGGTGAGGTAACTGTTACTGCACAGGCTTGTGAGCTGGAAGAGAGGGGGTGGGACGCTGAACACCTGGCGTGCTGCTGCCGCCGCCATCTGGTGGGAGAAGAACAAGGGGGCTTGGCAGCCAGGGACACCCCCCACACTGTTGTTGTTGCTGTTGCTGCCTCTGCCACCGCAGTTGTTGTGACAACCACAGGTCCCACAGCCCATAGGTTGCTGCTGCTGCTGTGGTTGTGGTGGCGTTGGCTGCTGGGGGGGCAATTGTTGCTGCTGGGTTTGCTGGAGAGTAATAGGGTTGCCAGGGGCAACAGGGGCACTTCCACAGGAAGCACTGCTGTTGCTGTAGGATGTACAGTCGCTGTGGGCCGTGCTGTGCGTGAGCGCTGGGTTGGGGCTGGGGGCAGGTCCAGGGGTGTGGGTGGGCACGGCTAGAGGAACAGCTGATTGTACATGTCCAGGAGATGGAGCTATTCCAGAGGCTGCAGGTGCTCCTACAGTAGGCATGGCAGAGGTAGGGCCAGGGGGCAGGGTGTAGGGAGAAGGCAGTCCAGATGGTAAGGTTAAGCCGGGGTGCTTGGCATGTGAAGTCTCCGCATGTGGCAGAGAGGAGGCCAGGACTGAACTGGCACTGGCCGAGTCTTGGCAGGGCAGAGACTGATGAAGAGGAGAGGAGTAGGATGTGGGGCCAGGAGACATGACACCGATGGCTCTGACAGGAGCATGGTGTGAAGCCTGCAGGGCAGCAGGATTAGAACCACTCCCTGAAGCTCCATCGGTGCCACCTTGACTGTGAGGCAAAGCCGTTTTGAACCTCTGAACCAGAGGCTGCACAGCAGGACTTCCTGAAGCGTGGAGGGCAATAGGTGGGATCCCAAAGGTTGGGAGCATGTCCATCTTTTCTGGGTCTGCCACAATTCCAGGGCCTGGGACAGCTGGAGGCACTAGGGGCCTCTGCATCATCAGGGTCCCAGAGGAGGGCTTCCTATCGGGGACGATGCTTTGGCTGGGAGGAGGGAGCAGTGGAAGTGGAGAGTCAGCAGCACCGTTAGGGAGCACATAACACACATCTTGCATGAAGGAGAGAGGGGGGGGGTTTGTGCTGGTCTCTAAGAAGAGTGGCTCCGTCTGGCCCGGGTGGTTGTTGGCAGACAGAGGGTGGACAGTTCGATCAGTCTGGTGGGCGAAGAACATGTCGGGGCCCGGGCCTTTGCTGGAGTCATCGGAGTGGCTGTCTGTATCTAACAGGGAAAGAAGGTAGGCACAGGTTCACTCCACATTACACCAACATCTTTATGACAATAAGAGAAGCATGTAGCACACTACAGGTACATGCTTCATTACAAAAACTTCAAGTTCCTTAAGTGTACTTTGTACATTTTGTGTTTTTGTGTGTGTGTGTGTGTTCATTTTACCTTTGTTGTTGTCGTCCTCACTATCCAGGCTCTCTTGTCCTCTGTGTTGAGGGCTGGATGGAGAGCTGTAGCTTTCTGATGACGTGTCACCAAAGGTATCTGGACCAAAATCTCCATCTGCAACAACATCCATTTGTTAAACTGCAGACATGCCACCAGACATCAGATTATAGAGCATTCCCTTAATGTGAAAGTATGTACCTGTTTAATGGACATCAGGGAGAATGACATACTCACAAAGTGTATAACAATCTGTGTTTAAATTTTACTATGAGAAGGACGCAAATTAAGGCAATCAGGCACTAAGGGTTTTTAAAGTACCTAAACAGCCTCCTATATTGATAAGTGGCCAAACTACCGTAACTTCCTGTCCTCTTTAGAAGGCTATCGCTATGCCTCACGTCACTCCCTTTACGAGCACACCCTGCTGCTCTCCTGCCTTACTGCTTGATAGCCTCTGATCTGTAGTAATAAGTTAATCTAGAAGAAACATTAATTTAAGTGGACGAGAAAAAAAAATCAGCGATTTGGCTAAAAGGTTTTTTTTCCAGCCTATAACAGGCTTTTTGAGGATCATTTAATGGGCATATCAGAGTTTTGTAACATGGAGTAACAGTCTTGATACATTTGAAAATGGACCTGAGTGGAAGCAGCAGTGGGGACAGTGGCCGAGCATGCGTTTGTGTACACACTACATTGAATGACGGCGTACAGGAACACATTCCACATGTGCATAGCATTGTGTTTGTAATCTGGCTCTCTTATTGTGCAAATAATTGCTTTGTGAGTTTTACCTTTAAGGACAAATCAGGCGCAAAATTAACCTAGGGGTTAATAACACGTGTACCGAGTCGACCGCTCTCTGGGACATGTTTTCATGCTAATCCAATGTGTCTGTAGCTTGAAACAAGCTAGCGCAAACCGCTGATTAGCTTAACGCTAGGCATTCGGGCCACAGGGAGAGTAAAAATAAAATCACTATTTTATACCACTAACATCATCATGCGGGTCCCTACATGTAAACAGAAGCATTGAGAACTTTGTAAGTGTACAGACAGTTTATTAAAAAGATAGTTTAGAAAGACATTGCCTTCGGGTATAGAGGCAATCGTCATCTTGGGAAAACGACCAGTCGAACCACGAACGCCGTGTAACCAGTAACCAGTAACATAGCTCAATCCCAGCGTTCATGATTTGACTGCACATGACTGTATTCCAAGATGGTGCCTGCACGTAAACATTAACACTACAGTCTTTCTAAACCATCTTTTATTTTATTTATACCAATAGGAAAGGTCAGTCCTTAGGTTTGTATTGTTTATTCTACCATCATGCAGACAATTCACTTTCAATTTTATTTATATTGTCAAATCATAACAGAAATTAGCTCAGGAAACTTTACAGATCGAGGAGGTCTAGACCACACTCTATAATTTACAGAGACCCAACAATTCCCCCTAAGAGCAAGCCACTGACTGTGCCTGCTTCCTGGAGGCAGAACCACCCGAATATTGTTTTAAACTTTTGAACATAATGCAGGTGATTCATTTTGACAGATGTTTAGCGAGTCAACCAGGAGGATTAACATTGTTTGTTATGTTAACACTGCCATGTTGCTTCTATTACAGGCATTGCAACAGCCATTTAGACACTCACTCTTCCTCTGAGGCGACAGACCTGGTACCAACCTACCGTTGGCTATAAAGGCAGCACCCTTCCCCTTGTCCCTAAAAAGAGACAGAGATGGGACACAAGGGGACAGAGTAAAGTCAACAGAGAAACACAGCAACAAAGAATACAACTGTGGTCCGTGATGAGTAGAGTCACAGTCAGATTATAGACTGATGGGCGTTTAAGAGTGCTCAAGTCCTTCCACGGTACAGTAACACGAGTAGCTTTAATATCACTAGCACTACACTCTCTCTCATGTCTAAAAAGATCACAGACTTGATTAAATTATTTTCATCTGCAAAGACATACGACTGTGACTTTAAATAAAATCCACTGATAGCTTTTATGTGGCACTGTAAGCATGACATCAGTCATCTGTCATTCATCTATATTTTACTAAGCAGTTTCCCCCTCTAGCATTGATACCTGCAAGGTCACTATAACATGGTCATAAACTGACCTACCTGTCTGTGGGCAGGCCCCTGTTCTTTGTTTTAGTGACTGGATGGCTTCTCTTCTCAGTGTCCTGGTGCTGTAAGGAGAACAGTCAGTCAGGTTCACAAGTTTCAACCAAAACCTTTAACATAACATTACATTTTTAATGAGAACTCCTCTAGGAGCTGGGTGACCATTTATTAAGGATGACCACTTTTTGGCACGACACCGGTAGCCTGTGAACCAATCAGTGCGTTTACATGCAGTTTAAAAAAAATTATTATATTCGGGTTAAAGGACAATTCCGGCGCAAAATGAACCTAAGGGTTAATAACACATGTGTACCGAGTCGACCGTTCTCTGGGACATGTTTTCAGGCTAATCCAATGTGTCTGTAGCTTGAAACAAGATAGCGCAAACCGCTGATTAGCTTAACGCTAACCTTCGGGGCCATGGGTTACTACACGACTAACGAGGCTCAAAATAGCACCTCACTTCCACGGTAGCATAATGAGGGTCCCTACATGTAAACAGAAGCATTGAGAACTTTTTACAGACAGTTTATTAAAAAGATAGATTATAAAGACTGTACCAGTCGAACGACAAACGCCGTGCAACCAGTAACCAGTAACATAGCTCAAACACGGCGTTCATTGTTCGATGGCGCCTGCCTGTATACATGAAAGGTACACACGCAGATTCCTCGATTTATAGTTAGCTCAAATATTTTTACAATTTAATTGGATAATTGAAACCTACAGTATATTGCTCCATGTAAGGTACATAATTATGATCCAAATATCCCAGACGTGTAATTCAATGTTAGGATAGATAGAGGGACACTTTACCGATTTTTGGAGGAAAGTGGTCTTTTGTGTTGCACATTTTGTTTATATTTATTCTGTATGCTGTAGATTGTATGTTACTTGTAAAAAGAGATGGTATACTTCTGTCTTCATTTCAAATATAATATTGCTGCATTTTGGAAGAAACCAGAAAAATCAACTGTCTCTTTTCACATTCTATGGAAATAATTAGAGATGCACCGATAGACCAGCCGGTGACCGGAATTGGCCGGTTTTCACATGCTCGGTCATGACCGGCTACCGGCAGGTCAGTCTGACATATGGCGATTTCATGACGGTCAACGCTACAATTAACTGACAACATAAGTTATACGAGTTACAGTTCTCAAGGACGCAAACACGGACGCGACAGCACAGTCTCTTTTTCCTTTCTCTCAACTTTTCCGCCGTGTGTTGCGTGTACCCGCTCGCGGTGTGAAGCGCGTGTCCGCGCTATTCTCCCACATGTAGGGAACCTCATGAATTAACCAACATGTCAGCTAGTTGGGAATTCTTCAGCGTGTGTGCAGAAGATAACAAGTTTGCAATATGCAACACCTGCAAGGAAAAAGTAGGGCGTGGAGGGACGACACCAAAAACCCAAATCACATTTTTTTAGTTGGATATTGGATGTGAAAAGAAGGAAATGGTTCTAACGTTGCACTTTAGATGTGTGTGAATTTCCCATACCAGGAGTCATTTATATAGTTCTATTTTATAGTGATCCATTCACTGTTCAAAACATGTTATATGTTCTGTGCAAAATGTTCTATTGAAGAAAAGATAGAAAATAAATATTTGTGTGTGCTGTAAAGTGGTTAGAAATTAAATCGGAATCGGCTAAAATCTGTATCGGCTGGCCTAACTCAAAGAAAATCAGAAATCGGCCTAGAAAGTTGTAATCGGTGCATCTCTAGAAATAATTGAATTTGCAATCAAGACAAGACTTAGAAAAAATGTGAGGTTCATGGACTTTCTTATAAACAATCCCATTAAGGACCTCTAACATTTGGAACAACAAACAAATGTGAGGTAGCAACGCCCCGCAGCACAGAAAGTCATTTGTAATGACAACAGAGGTTGCTTTAAAATTAACGAATGTAATGCATAAGGTTGTTGAAGGGTTACATAACTGATGTCTCACTTTGAATACTGAAAAGACAGTAAGCATGTTTTTTAAAAATAGCTGCAAACTTAAGGAATGTCCTGAGGTCTTAGTAAATGGACGAATTCAAATATTTGGGTGTTACCCTGGACCCAACTCTTACCTTTAGAAAACATGTTAAAAAACTGAGTAGTACACTGAAATTTAACCTTATAAATTTCGGACATATAAGAAACTCTCTTACCATTGATCAAATACCTACTTAAGTGCAATGATTGTTCCACACTTTTGTATTGCATGACAAGTTGGTCTCAAGCAGGTAAGACAGCCTTAAGACCACTTGAATCATTATATAAAACAGCCCTTAATATCCATGATTAAAAAAAACACGTTAATATCACCACTGCAAAATAATCACTAAGTACAATATTTTAAATTTTGGAAATTTGATAATGCATTCGAATGTTTGCTTACTTTTTTTAAATCATTCATAATGCTGTCGCTCCTCCTCTAAAAAAAATGTATTATGCTCAACAAAAAAAAAAGAAAGAGCTACTCGGTCAGCCACTAGAGGAGAGTGCAATATTCCCAATCGCTGGGTTGGTTTTAGGAAGGGGGAACAATTGAGCACATGATAGTTTTAATTGTAAATTAGGTGTGACTGTGGTTGTAAAATTGTATAACTTAATGTTTTGTATTTCACTTGCATGGAATTTGTATTGTGTTAATGACCTGTCAAGGGACTACGGATGGAAAATAGCACCTGTGCTACAGCCTGGCACAATGCATCTCTCCTTGTTCTTATACTTAACTTGTGCATTGTCCCTGTTTTTAATAAAATGAATCTGAATCTGAATGTATTAAGTCTCAATTGTGACAAAGAGTGAAGCGCAAGAGAGAGAAAGAGAGAGAGATAGAGAGAGGGGAGGGGGGATGGGGAGGCGGTGCTTTGTCAGCTGCCTCACTCGCACTCACATATACACGTAGTCTTGACCTATATCAGTGAGATTAGCGGTGAGTACTCCCACTCACGTGGCAGTGTGTGACACATCCAACCAAAAGAACACACTCTCACCCCCACACAGACTGCTGAATGGCTATGTTCCCGCAGGCCTTCATGTAACTACAACATGGAATGATTAACTAGTGTTCAAGGAATTGTCCCTAACTGTAAACTGTGCTGCTGAGCTTTACAGTCGGGATAATCATTAGACCAACACTGCTGAATCCCTCTACTGCTGTTTCACGAGAGAGAAACAAAACATGTTGACCCAGCACCGCCTTCAACCAAACAGACCCACAAACCAACATCACCTCTTAAAGAAGACCTAGAATGCTCATTTTCAGGAACATACTTGTATTTTGGGCTTCTACTAACACATGTTTACATGCTTTAAACATTATTTTCCTCATACTGTACTGTATGCCTGTATTCACCCTGCACCCATATTTTTAAGATGATTGTGATTGGGTAAAAGAAATGCAAACAACCCAAAGCATTTTTTCTCCTATCTTATTTCCGTATGTGTGGTAGAGCCAGACCTTACTTTGCAGCGCTGTGGAGATATGTCTGGCTATGCCTGACTAGTGTATTCTTAATGCATTTGATTTAGGGATGTCAAGATTAACACGTTATTAATTAGTTAACGCAAATTCCTTTTAACATCAGTCAACGCAATGCAGCGTTGGACGGGCTATCGCACCTCTGCGCACGTCGGGGTTACTGACTAATTTGTACAATAATACAAAATTGTTATGAATACAAAGTGAAGTGTAATGTTTTGTATTTTGAAATATTGATCAATAAATTGTCAGTGATGTTGAATATACAGTACAGTAATAGTATAGTAGTGTACGGTTCGGCATACATGTGAACCGCAGATTAATTGCAAATTTAACCAGCTTGTTCAGGGAGTCTGGGCAATGCTGATAAAGCGGTCCCATGTGTTGTTCATGCATACTACCATATGGCTCGCATCAGGTGTTAAAACCAACTGTAGGCCTACCACAACTTGGAATTTAACTACTATTTAAAGCGACTACGAGACGTTTTCACAGGTTATGAAATTGTCTCAATTTAATACTGATAGACGGCAGCTCAGCCTGCCGTGGACGGACAGCAGTCGGAGCTCCGGCAGAAGGAGAGCACTGTGCCTGTCAGCAGCAGCTCCCGTTGGAGCATATGCCTTGCGTTGCACATAGCCACCGAGCCATCACAGTTTCTCTCACACTTTAGTTACTGTTTGCTTGAATTTATTTTTTTGTATCAGCCTGTTTAATCCCACTCAGTAGCAGGGGATGTTTTTTTTACATACTTGCAATAAATAAACAGAGATTAAATTGTACTCAGTTCTGCATTTCTGCTGCTTTCACTATTCTGCTAAAATACAAAAAATGTAACCGTGCACACAGCATCTGTCTCCATCAAGGAGAGAAGACGGCTGGCGAAATTCACCAGTTCACCAAAGGTTGGTATCTATCTCGTGAACACCTTTACACAATCACACATTTACAATCACAGACCCGACTCTTACCAAACAAGCGATTGCGCCTGCTTTAGAAAGTTAACTAGTCGCAAGTTTGTGGTAAAATACAGTTGGGTTGTTGAGGTTAAACCCAACAAACCCCCGCCAGGGGGGGGGGGGGGAATCAAATTTTTAAAAAAAAAAAAAAAAAAAAAGTGGGTAAAAAAAAAATAAAAAAAATATTATTTTTTTTTTTTTTTAAAAAAAAATTTTTAAAAATTTTTTTTGCTTATATAGATGGAAAAAGAGGGGCCCCACAAAAAAAAAAAAAAACGATACGGGATGGTAAATAAAACGTTGACATGCATCCAACAGATATTAGAGCTATATTACGTCAACAGATAAGCCTACAAACAATAAATTTGGTTTTAAATGTTACATTACGTTAAAGGCTATCGACGGAAGATCACTCAACAATTAATTTCATTAAACACAACATAATTCCATGACTTTTCCAAAACTTTAAAGGATTTAACTTTAAGGATTCCATGACTTTTCAAGGCCTGGAAAATTTGTTTTTGAAATTCCATGACTTTTCCTGTTATTGTAAACCATGATGTCAGTGATACAGTACGTACTGCAGGAAAAAGAGAAGGAACCTTCTTTTCACTAAACATTTTTGGCCAGCCCTGTTTAGCCATCAACCCTTACCTGTTCAACCTCCTGGCTGCCCCTCAGTGTACAGCTCTTCCTCCTCTCTGCTGGACCATTGAGCTCTGCAGCATGGCCCCCTCTCCGACTATCTCCGTGGGAGCCCTTCGCACTAGAGTGACTGGTCGAGAAAAGAGGAATATAGCGTAAGTGTGTATCAGATCATGACATTTCTTTTTCACTCTTTTAGGACTTTATTTTTATAGGAGACATGAACTGTACAATATTAAGTGATATCCTACTTTTTATGATGAAGATGAAAACATTACAGATGCACAGATCAGACCACAGACAGTCTACTTACCCTTGACATGGACTCTTGGTCCCGTGTTTCTTCTTGTGTCCTTGAGCATACGAATCTAAGGGAAAAAAATATCAAAACACCATTACACCGACTGTTCATCAATATTCAATAACAGTGTTTTGTATGCCGTTTAAAAAACAAATTGTTAATCATAAAAAAATATTCAAAAGACAATATAAAATATTTTTTTTGCAGTTGTTCTTAATTCTGCTAAATCTCTAAGCAGAATTTTTTTATTTTTTTGCAATACCGTAGACATTAAAGTACCTATGTGGAACTTTTCAATGTTTCTAAACTGTTCAGTTTTCATCTGACGATCATAAATGACCTGTAGCTGCAAACGAGACTAACAGTGAAGAGAACGCTATTTTTATATAGTTTTTATTAAAAGGTGCCCTGCCACACGTACATTACTTTGTGGTAATGTCTGAAGTTCTACCATGGACTCTGTAACATTTTGTTGTGGAAAAAATGCCTTGGTTACCTTGTTTCAAGCCATTCTAGCGTGGTATAGAAAGCCTACAGGAAGACTCAGCTCGATTTCTGCCAGTTCTCATTAATAGTCAACAAGCTAAGCTGTTTGAATCTGATTGGCTAACAGCTAGCCAATGAGAGCCTGGCTGTCAGAATCCTTTACCCAGCCCAACTGGGCGAGCTCATGAATAGTAATGAGCTCAGGCAGTATGATGTCAGACTGACCAGCTTTTGTAATTGGTCTGATTTCTCTGCTTATTTCTGTTCAGTGGCTAGAGCTGACAGAGGAGGTAGCAGTTAATTTTCATGTCACAAAATGATTTACTGCAGGCAAACCGCCTCTACAGTAACACATGCTGAAGATTTCACAGATTTCGGCGTAACACCAGAAAAGCCTGTGTTAGTGTATCCAGCCAGGTAAAAGGTAGCATGAGATTTCTTTATATAGGCCTAATGTTATTTTAGAAGTTATCTGTTGTGGTTATGACTGATACTGGGGCAGGACCATCACAGGAAAAAGGAAATTAAACAAAAAACAACTAAAAGCTAAAAGGAAGAGTGACAGACGGTGAAAACCCAAGTCGGTCGCAGGTAGGGCTGGGTACCGAACGTTGATACGTTCATGGCACCGGAAAAAATTCGGTTCCAAAAGAGTCTGAGCGCGTAAGCTTATCTGTCCTCTCTGCATATTGACGCGAACGCGCATCGCATGACGCGCGCGCTCACGCGTGCACGCACCTACGCACGCGCACCACGCGCGCACGCACGCACGCACGCACACACACACACACACACACACACACACACACACACACACACACACACACACACACACACACACACACACACACACACACACACACACACACACACACACACACACACACAAAAACACATATGATATTAGTGGCGAGCCGAAGCGGTTGTGGTGCTGTTGACGTTACACTTCCTCTTAGACAAGTAGGCACAACAGTGGTTTCTCTGCCCTGATGACTGACTGACAGGCTGAGCTTGTAAGGCAAGGCAAAATTATTAATGTTACTCTGAGTGAGCAGTTTTACCAGAATTTTTTAATTTTGATAACTGTTTTGATTCACAATTAAGGTGGAAAATAAAAGCTTTGTGTTTAATGTATTTTTGTTGATGTTGAAATGGATTTTAAAACATATGGTATCGAAAAAAGTATTGTTAGGAACCGGCATCGAAACTGAGGTATCAAAATTGGCACCGGATCGAAAGATTTTAAACGATACCCAGCCCTAGTCGCAGGGGCGATTCCAGGATTTTTTAAGTCGGGGGGACCATTTTTTCTGAATGTGGCATGTAAAGCATTCTGAAACAAGCTACCAACAGAAACTAGTAACCTATACAGTGAGAATTTAGTGTTATTGGGAGGCCTACCTAATCACTTTTAATGGTGCCATGCTAGCACTGACCCCCTGCTTCCAGTCTTTGTGCTAAACTAAGCTAACCATTGCCCTGACCACTCTCTGTACTGGACACACAGATATGAAATGATTTAGTCCTAAATTCCCAGGCTAAGGTCGGAGTATGACTACTAACCATTTCAGTTAAACACACACACACACACACACACACACACACACACACACACACACACACACACACACACACACACACACACACACACACACACACACACACACACTTATTCACTTATTTTTTTGGGCCTTTGATTTTCTCCCTGTTGTTTCTGACTTTGCAATATGACTATCATTGGGGCCATTGAGAATTTTTTCATGACAATCCATGTCCATACATTAAAAACTACTTTTTAAATTTTAGCCTTTCTTCTTTGTATCTCACTGTACCATGTCTCTTGCGTTGACTCCCATTACATGCAGCCCTGAAAATGCAGCCCTGTAAATAAATCAGTATGGTTTTTCTATTGCTATTATATATATATATCTATTCCTCAAGGCTCAGTGCTTGGACCAATTCTATTCTCCTTATATATGCTTCCTCTAGGCAATATTATTAGAAAACACTCAATTAACTTTCACTGTTATGCGGATGACACCCAATTATACTTGTCAATCAAACCAGACGAAACCAGTCAGCTAGCAAAATTTCAAGAGTGCATTAAGGATATAAAATCCTGGATGACCTATAATTTTCTGATGTTAAACCCTAACAAAACTGAAGTTATTGTGCTGGGCCCTAAACACCTCCGAACTTCATTATCTAGAGATATAGCTACTCTGGATGGTGTTGCCCTGGCCTCCAGCACCACTGTTAGAAATTTAGGAGTTATCTTTGATCAGGATATATCCTTTAATGCCAATCTAAAACAAACCTCAAGAACAGCCTTTTTTCATCTTCGTAACATTGCCAAAATTAGGAATATCCTGTCTCAAAACGACGCTGAAAAACTAGTCCATGCATTTGTTACTTCCAGGCAGGACTATTGTAATTCCCTACTGTCAGGTTGCTCAAATAAGTCTCTTAAGACTCTCCAGCTGATCCAGAATGCTGCAGCGCGTGTTCTCACAAGAACTAAGAAAAGAGATCATATTTCTCCTGTATTAGCTTCTCTGCACTGGCTTCCTGTTGAATCCAGGATTGAGTTTAAAGTCCTTCTCTTGACCTACAAAGCTCTAAATGGTCTAGCACCATCATATCTAGAAGAGCTCCTAATACCCTATTGTCCTACTAGAGCACTGCGGCCCCAGAATGCAGAGTTACTGGTGGTACCTAGAGTCTCTAAAAGTAGAATGGGAGCCAGAGCCTTCAGTTATCAGGCTCCTCTCCTATGGAACCAGCTCCCGATCTGGGTTCGGGGGCAGAAACTGTCACCTCATTCAAGAATGAACTTAAAACTCTCCTATTTGATAAAGCTTATAGTTAGGGAGTGAGGAGTTGCAGTGTTCACCTAACTGGCCCAACTGCTTCTCTTCATAATTGTTAGATTAATAATACATAACAAAGTAGAGGGAGGCAGGCCAGCCAAGCCAGATCCGGCAGGGGAGAGTTCTAAGCCCGAAAAAGCTACCTCTCCTTATGACCTGTCTCTCTTAGTTACCTGTTATAGTTACGCTGTTATAGTTCTAGACTGCCCGGGGGACTTCCTTCCTTTGACACACTGAGCTGCTCCTTCTCTCCCCTTTTCTATTACTGTTTCTATTACTGTTACTATTACTATTACTATTTGTGTGCAGCCCGTCCCGAGAAATGCTTGTTACTAATCCTAGCTTCTGGGGAGTTTACTCCCGGAGTCCTTATGCTTTTTTCCCAGCGTATTTCCTTGGAGAACGTTGGCACCAAGACCCTGGTTGCAGCTGTCGCGTGGTCCTGCTGCACTCCCTGCTGAGCTCAGCGATGCCCTGCAATGTCATGCTGCGTCCTGCTGAACCCTGCAGCTTCCCGCTACATCCAGTCACTGTTCCATTATTAATGTGACTACTATCGCCACTGTTCATCACACCCCCAACCGGCTCGTCAGACACCCCCCCAAGAGCCTGGGTCTGTCCGAGGTTTCTTCCCAAGAGGGAGTTTTTCCCTCGCCACTGTCGCACTGCTTGCTCTTGAGGGAATTACTGGAATTGTTGGAATTGTTGGGGCTTTGTAAATTATAGAGTGTGGTCTAGACCTACTCTATCTGTAAAGTGTCTCGAGATAACTTATGTTATGATTTGATACTATAAATAAAATTGAATTGAATTGAATTGCACAATTTCTTTAAGGTTAAAAGAAAGTGCTTGTTTAAAGCAGCAGAACATCAATCTAACATACACAAGATCTTCTAGCATTAACAATTCTGATGCAAGTATGAACCAGGTATGGTCTGTAGTTACTGCTGCTCCAGCTGAACACAGTCCGGCATGTGATCAGGCAAATATAGCTGTGAAATATGAGTATTTGAAACAGACTCAGGCTTTCCAAACGACCTCCAAAAATAAACGCTAGTTAGCTTTTCACGTTTACTATGTAGCTGCAGCTGCGACGGCAGCCCTGGCTGTTCCTTTGCTTTGTTATATCACACAATCGGGCCTCATTCACTGAATATACGTGCTCTTGTGCATTTCATTTGTCCTCCTTGCTGCTCTCTCCCTGCCAATTCTTCTCTCCCTGGGGAATAACACTGGGAAATGAGTGGAATTATGAAATAACTACATTTCTTCTTACCTTCCTCCTGACTGGAGGCATCAGAACAGTCTCCTTGGTAGGCCTTACCCAGCTGGCATTTGCCTAAAAAGAAAAAGATAACTTTGTTTCTTAAAACAGTAATCACACAATGCCCCTTGAGGCACATCTCAGTGACATTTGTTGCTGTAGATCTATGACAGTACTAGTTTCCCCAGCAGTCACCATTTGTGGTTTATTGTTTTATTCTTTGACAACTGACTTAATTGTAAGTCGCTTTTGATAAAAGCGTCAGGTAAATGACATGTAATGTAACATCTGTTTGGACATCTACAGATATGCAGTCGTAACATCCAGTTTGTGTGTATGCGGATGAATAATGATGAACCATGTTTTTCATTATTCTTGATTCTGATTAATAATAAAAAAATAAGTATTGTGTGCTGATAGATAAACAGTGTTTTTCAGAATGGGCCTTTGTGCGGACACATATTAAGCGGGGGGAAATTTTCAGCGTCAGAAACCTTAAAGTGATGGTTCGGAGTAATTTCACCCTAGGGTCCTTTGCACCATGACCTCGAGCCAAACACCCCCCAGAAGCTTTTTTCACCTGGGTCGAACATTGGACGAGTTAGCGATATCAGCTGAATAGCTTAGCGCAGGGGCTAATGGATCCAGGCTTGTATCTCATAAATGACCCCACTAATAATGCCCGAAATGATACCAAACTTCTACACTAGTACAAATAGGTTATGTACTCATAAAACGATGGATTGGAAAGTTTGTTGCTGCTACCTAACAGGCAGTAAGAGTGCTTAGGGCCGCCTACAAATTACAACACCGAAAAGAGATACAACAAAAATATTTATTAATTTAATGATTAAATAAGGTAATGTCTCCAAACTTACCTCAATTATAACTTGTCTCATGCTAGTTATACTACAGCACTTACTTTAAAAAAAAAAGTTAAATTAATAAATATTTTTGTTGTATCTCTTTTCGGTGTTGTAATTTGTAGGCGGCCCTAAGCACTCGCCTTACTGCAGGTAGCAGCAGCAGCAGCAGCGACGAGAAGCCAACAGGCAAGTGTTATTTACATAAAATCCTGGTGTACTTACAAACTTTCCAATCCATCATTTTATGAGTACATAACCTATTTGTACTAGTGTAGAAGTTTGGAATCATTTCGGGCATTATTAGTGGGGTAACTTACGAGATAAAAGCCTGGATCCATTAACCCCTGCACTAAGCTATTCAGCTGATAACGCTACTCTACGCTAACTCGTCCAATGTTAGACCCAGGTGAAAAAAGCTTCTGGGGGGGTGTTTGGCTCGAGGTCATGGTGCAAAGGACCCTAGGGTTAAATTACTCCGAACCATCACTTTAATTTCCTGCATTCTGATAAATCTTTAGGCACACATTTATGGTGAAAATGTCTTTATTTATGTCAAGGAAAAAACTATATTCTGTTGGCAGGTAACAATTCAAAATCTAAAAATATAATGCAGTAAGGGGGCTTTTCACAACCAGGACCATGGGCCCGGATCGGACTACAATTGACCCCCAAAGTCCAGTTTATTTAATTAATATGAACAGGGTTTTATGGTAACTTTTTTTCAGAGCACGTTTTGCTCCTAAGTTGAAAAATGTATGAGTGACTGTTGTAGCTAATTTGTACAATAATACAATAGTGTTATGAATACAAAATGTTATGAAGTTTAAGGTTTTCTTTTTTAAGATAGCCTACATTCTATTGATTAATAAATTGTCATTGATATTGAATAGTCAGAAGTGTAACGGACCGCCCCACAATGTCGGACTCGGCATGCAAGTGAACCGCGGTTTAATTGCAAAGTTTACCCATCATAGTGTGAAATACGGTTTAACTAAACTGCCGCTGTTATGTGAACGTGGCTCAGCACGACGCTGCCTCTCAATGCTGATAAAGTGGTTGAACTGTGGTTTTTCCGTAGCCTACTCCAGTACCGCTTGCATCAGGTGTTAAAATGAACTGTACCAAAACACAAATCACCTACGACCCCACAAAAGCAACATGCTAAGAACAACGACGTTCCCAATAGCGCTATTGAGCTAAAGGGACACTACAACCTCTGGTCTCATTCAGAACGAGTTGTCTTCTTCATTGGAGTTTTATGGAAGCAGGCATCTGCAATGTTGCATTGCTGCTACCTTCTGGAACTAGTCCATTACTGTACCATGACAATTCAGTCTGATATTGGTCAATATCTAGGTTATTTTGTAGGAAAATAACGTGAAAAAAATGATGTTTGGAAATTGTGAATCGAGATAGAATCGTGATTCTTACATATATACATTTTTTTGCCCCTAATTGATGGGGTACTACTATCTGCAGTGGAACACGAAATCTAGAAATGTACCTAGTACCAAGTGAGTTGAGTAGAGTCAAGCTGTACCATACAGTGGAAATGAGGCATTAGTCTGATACTCACATCTGCAGCAAGTAGGTTTTGTAGAGTAACTGGAGTCACAATTGAAGAAGCTGCAGACCTTTCTGGTCTGTCTGAAGACTGGAGGAGCAGACAGGAACCTTTCCCTAAAGGCAGAAAGAGGGGAAGAGGCAGAAACAGAGAAGAAGGGAAACCTGGCCGTTAGGTTTTTTTCGTTCCTCCAAGAATAATTAATGCATGATGCAGCCATTTAGCTACACTGCATTTGTGATATGCAGCTGAGCTAAGCTTGTTCTAATGCTCAAATCCTACACACACGTACTGTATGTAACATCACCATCCAAACATTTTTCCTTGCGTTTCCAAAAAATATTTATGTATAATTCCTTGTCACATCCAAACTACTTCTCAAAGCTTCAAATTTTGAAATTTTTTTTGCATCTAGGAGGGAGGAATCCTATAATAATTTAAAAAAAACCACAACTTTATACTTTCACAGTGAACAATAGACCTATACATGTTTTTCATAATATTGGGTTTTGTCTGGCTGCGATCAAACCATAACATACTTGTCCTTAACATGCAAATTAGTGCTTAATGAAAACAAAATTGAAACCATCTATAGACGTCTCTTGCAATGCCAACATACTGTAGTTGAAATAATAAAGCAAAAAGCTTTCCCCTGGCACAAGTGAAGCCTAGACCCATAAAAGGTGAGAGGATCTCTAGAGAGAACAGCAAAGATGATTGCAATGCAGCTGGGTCATGGGCTGGGCTACTGATGAAAAGGCAGATAAGTTTCACTTCACACAAAATAAAACTGATGGACACCTCGTGTGTGTGTGTGTGTGTGTGTGAGAGAGAGAGAAAGAAAGAAAGAAAGAAAGAAAGAAAGAAAGAAAGAAAGAAAGAAAGAAAGAAAGAAAGAAAGAAAGAAAGAGAGAGAAATGTGCATCACAAAAAGTTGGCTTTGAAGACCAGCCTCACCCCTATAAAATATAAGGTCCCTTTTCTAGCATGCTTAACACAATGTGTTATGGGCACAACTGTGAAACAGGTTAAAGATAATGTTGAGACCTATTTAAAAGCGATAATCGTGTAATCTGAGTGAGCCTGTACTCTAGAGCAGAGGTCTCCCCAGGGGGTTAGGGTGCATGCTGTTGTTCTGACCACAACAGGAAGTTAGTTATTATGGTTTGACCCGCTGATTTGGCCGGCTCACCAATTAGCAAATGGAGCAGCAGCAGCGGCTTTGACACACAGGTTTTAGAACCACCTTACATCAAACCATGGAGACGACGGGAGCACGATCCAACACTAGCAAGACTCATGATTTCATTCCGATATTTGTCTGCAACAGTGAAATCGCTTGAAAAGTCGTTTGGTGTAAAGTCGGCATAACACTCATTTATGATTCTCATCTAGTGTTTTCTTGGCATTGCTACAGTCACAACCAATATATAATATTTGCATGAATAACAATAACTGGCTGCAGATCTTCTTCAATAATAATAAGTCATGATGTATGACACTGACAGCTCATTCACATCAAACATAACTGTTATTGCAGTAATTATTGTAAATCTATGGGGCTCAATGCATTCATTTAGGTTCTTCTACTGTATTTCCATTTAAATTCTACTTACTTCTCTTCTAAATGAACTGTGGCAAGGTACAGAAATGTATTCCAGATTTATGACATACAGGAAATGACCACAAAAAAACAAGGTTTTCAGGTAAAAGAAAACAAATGTTAACCTATTATCTTTGGAGAATTCGGAACTTAAATGACCACAGTTGGGACTGTGTTAAATGTCAAGTACCTGAGGTTCTTCTCCACCTCCCTGCTCTCATTGCGGTCCCCCTGGTTCAGAAGCCTCAGAATGCTCTTCTCAAAAGACTCAGTACACTGATCCTTAGGAAGCTGCAAAAAAAAACAATGATTACAATCATTCCACACTATAACAGACAGATGCAAAGAAACAGGGAATATTCTTCACACACAATCTGTCTCGTAGTCTCTCTGTCTGTATTATTTGGTCTTAAGGCAGTAATAAAGCCAAATGGGGGGTTGCCTGGGTAGCTCACCTGGTAGAGTGTGTGCCCCATATACAGAGGCTCAGTCCTCGCCGCAGCAGCTGCGGGTTCAATTCCTGCATTCATTAATTTTCCACTCTCTCTCCCCTTTCATGCCTAAAATGTCCTATCAAACGAAGACCTAAAATTCCACAAATAATCTTTAAAAAAAAAAAAAAAAAAGAGTATGTAAATGTGTGTGTGTGTGTGTATATATATATATATATATATATATATATATATATATATATATATATATATAAAGGGCTTTTTTTCCATCCATCAGGCATTTTGCCTGAAAAGCACAGGTGTTGTGATCTATAAAAAGGCCTAACAGGTTCTCACTCGGACATTGCTATGATAATGCCCATGGCACTGATACACTCTTCCTAGGGCTAGGTAATATATCAATATAATATCGATTTTTTTTTGTCTGTAGCCCAACAGGTAAATTAGATCTCCACCCTAACATTAGTGGAGGTGTTGAAATATGAAAGCATCAAAATGAGAGTGTATCCAGGTGTCCATTGTCCCCTGTTTGTTCAGAGCCATTACATTGTAAGCAAGGGTTTTATTAATTATTATTATTGTAAAGAAATATTGTGATTGGGTCTACAGTAAAATGATTTTCTAGACTTGTTGGCATGCAGACACATCATTTGCCTTGGTCATTGTTCATGTACCAAATAAAAAAAATTGAAATAATCACATTAATGAATTGTGTAAAATATACAGTATAAATGAAACAATATTTTTGAAATAATTTAAGAAATTATTAAAACTCAACTCATTACTGTGAAATACTATTTCATTATTCATTTTCATAATAATCTAAGCCCACATTCTGACCTAGCTAGCTAGCCAGATAGGTAGGTAGCATGCACTTATGGCGTTTTTCCATTACATGGGGCTGTACTAAATCGGCAATGGAAAATGGAGGACGGGGCACCGCGGCCGAGCCGAGTCGAGCTGGTACTAGCAGTGGGTAGGCGCCATAAGCCAGGTAAAAGAGTTTCAGTTTGTGTACTGTGTGTATTTACAGCAGCAGCTGTGAGTTGGTTGGTTTGACGTTTCAGCAGGTTTTTCAGCTGTCTATCTCATGTGCATGTCGGAACGCGTATAATTCTATTACAATCCATCCGTCATGTGAAGCATATTTTTACGCTTCAAGCCTATTATTTTTTTCTTCCAGTGGACGCTTGTGACTACAGTGATTGGGTGTTGGGCTCTGAGTGAAAGGTAAAATTAAGGATGAATAATGAAATAATATGTGGAATTATGAAACTTGACAAATAAAACTGAAAAAGGACATGCTGACATTATGTTTATATACAATAAAATGTATATCCAATGAAACTCTTATTAAATTATTTAAAACAATGCTTTAAAAAACGTTATGAGTGGAGTTTCAATAATTTCTTTATTTTTTTTCCCAATAAAAGTTTATACATTTTACACAATGTATTCATAATGTATTTTTTTTAACACTTTGGAACTGCAAATGTAACACAACAGCACCATCAATTTGTTTTTTTAAGATCATTTTTTGGGCATTTTAGGCCTTTATTTATATACTGTAGGAGAGCTGAAGACATGAAATGGGAGAGAGAGAAGGAATTAGATGCAACAAAGGGTCGCAGGGCGGAGTCGAACCTGTGGCCACTGCGTCGATGAGTAAACCTCTATATATGGGCGCCTGATCTACCAGGTGAGCTATCCAGGCGCCCATAAATCCAGAATTGAAGTCCTAGTTAGAGTGGTAAAGTTGACATGAAAGGAACTGTGGTTTTTCTTCTGTGTGACTGGTTAGATTTTAAAATGTTTGTCATTGCACTGGATGGGTGAAAAATGACAATAACAAAAGTGGGTACCTTAAGAAGGAAATTCTCCAGTTCCAGATGGGTTTTGGTCACACTACTAGAAGAAGAGTCTGACCATTTCACCTGAAACACAGCAGAGGACATTACCTATCACTGCACAGACTGAAATGAGAAATCCGACAACAGCAACGCCAAAAAGGAAATGGGGTTATGCTAGAACTTCATGGTACAATGTCGTAAAAGTAAAACACACATACACCCACACAGACGAGATTACACCATATTGATTTAGGGGGATCTACAGTGGGTACGGAAAGTATTCAGACCCCTTTAAATTTTTCACTCTGTTTCATTGCAGCCATTTGCTAAAATCAAAAAAGTTCATTTTATTTCTCATTAATGTACACTCAGCACCCCATCTTGACGGAAAAAAAACAGAAATGTAGAAAGTTTTGCAAATTTATTAAAAAAGAAAAACTGAAATATCACATGGTCATAAGTATTCAGACCCTTTGCTCAGTATTGAGTAGAAGCACCCTTTTGAGCTAGCACAGCCATGAGTCTTCTTTGGAATGATGCAACAAGTTTTTCACACCTGGATTTGGGGATCCTCTGCCTTTCTTCCTTGCAGATCCTCTCCAGTTGCGTCAGGTTGGATGGTGAACGTTGGTGGACAGCCATTTTCAGGTCTCTCCAGAGATGCTCAATTGGGTTTAGGTCAGGGCTCTGGCTGGGCCAGTCAAGAATGGTCACAGAGTTGTTCCGAAGCCACTCCTTTGTTATTTTAGCTGTGTGCTTAGGGTCATGGTCTTGTTGGAAGGTGAACCTTCGGCCCAGTCTGAGGTCCTGAGAACTCTGGATGAGGTTTTCTTCCAGGATATCTCTGTACTTGGCCGCATTCATCTTTCCTTCAATTGCAACCAGTCGTCCTGTCCCTGCAGCTGAAAAACACCCCCATAGCACGATGCTGCCACCACCATGTTTCACTGTTGGGATTGTATTGGGCAGGTGATGAGCAGTGCCTGGTTTTCTCTACACATACCGCTTAGAATTAACGCCAAAAAGTTAAATCTTGGTCTTATCAGACCAGAGAATCTTATTTCTCATAGTCTGGGAGTCCTTCATGTGTTTTTTGGCTAACTCTATGCGGGCTTTCATATGTCTTGCACTGAGGAGAGGCTTCCGTCGGGCCACTCTGCCATAAAGCCCCGACTGCTGGAGGGCTGCAGTGATAGTTGACTTTGTGGAACTTTCTCCCATCTCCCTACTGCATCTCTGGAGCTCAGCCACAGTGATCTTTGGGTTCTTCTTTACCTCTCTCACCAAGGCTCTTCTCTGCGCTCTTAGGAACCTTGAGTGCTGCAGAAATTCTTTTGTAACCTTGGCCAGATCTGTGCCTTGCCACAATTCTGTCTCTGAGCTCCTTGGGCAGTTCCTTCCATTCTCATTTGCTCTGACATGCACTGTGAGCTGTAAGGTCTTATATAGACAGGTGTGTGCCTTTCCTAATCAAGTCCAATCAGTTTAATTAAACACAGCAGGACTCCAATGAAGGAGTAGAACCATCTCAAGGAGGATCAGAAGAAATGGACAGCATGTGAGTTAAATATGAGTATCAGCAAAGGGTCTGACTACTTATGACCATGTGATATTTCAGTTTTTCTTTTTTAATAAATTTGCAAGAAGTTCTACATTTCTGTTTTTTTCTGTCAAGATGGGGTGCTGAGTGTACATTAATGAGAAATAAAATGAACTTTTTTTGATTTTAGCAAATGGCTGTAATGAAACAAAGAGTGAAACATTTAAAGGGGTCTGAATACTTTCCGTACCCACTGTATTTTTGGTGATAAGTGTCCAGGACAGGCATGGAAGACAACTGACATTCAACTTACACAACACCAAAATGACTCAACTAAAACAAAGCCTATGAGAAACGAAAAAAGTAGGAGCAGGTCAAAGTCTACACAAACATGCATCCCTTCTAATCTCTCTCTATAATCATGTAGATATGGCATTAGTTATTACCATTCAGAAGCCACATATGCTTAAGTTATGTAATGGTTGAGACTTTAAAACTTTTCATATTTATTAATAGGCATGTGTCATTTCATCCAAAAGCATAATTTATATAAGATATCCATCTATAGATATGAATACTTTCTATTCTGGTCTTTATATGAAAAACATGCTATTACACAGAATCTTATTTATTTTGTATCATAAAAATACAATCAATCACTATGACTCAGTCAATATGCAACTGTGGGAATGCATAACTGTCTTTACACCAGATGAATTTATAAAGACTATCACAAGTGAGATGATGCAGGCTGTATTTATAGAAAAGCTATGCTCAGTTAGGCTTTAGGAAGCACACCGTATCTTATCAAAGTGAATTGGTTTTGGCCAAGTATTTAAACTGACTTTAAGGACAATTATGGTGCAATTATGGTATTTGGAATGTGTTACAGTATTAGACTTAGACTAAAGACAAAGTAGCGCAATTATATAGGAAACCATGAATATTGGATCAAGGGTGTCTCGGCGATATGGACAAAAAAACATATTGGTATTTTTTAGACTGAATGGCGATATTTTGCGATATTTCTGAATATACTCATTTATATACTCTTTTAGTCTTAAGTCAAAGCCACATGTGAGATGTTACAAGCACTTTAATCAAAACAGACTGTAATCAAATAAAATGCAAAGACAGGGTCTCTTCCCGGTTTGAAAATATACAGACTACAAAAATTATCTAAAATAAATAACCTAAATTAAATTAAAACAGGCCCTTCAGTTTCTTTCTATAACAGTAACTAACCGAGTATAATAACAGGTTCTCCTCTCCTGCTTAACAGGGAAACCTACACTGTACATTTACAACTTGACTCTTAATTCTTGACTGTTAATTCCACCTCTGCTTCAACAGCCACCAGCTGTCTGCGTTGAGTGCATCTACTGGCTCTATCTCACACACAGTAGGCTTAAACTTGAGCCATTCCCCAAAGGAGTTACGTTACTCTAGAACACAAGTCGTCATTCTCAACCAGTTGGGTTTTTCCTCCATTATTTTCCATTTCAACTTGTATTTTGTTGTTGTTGTTGTTTCAGGATTGATTTCATCTATGAGGTCAACAAGCCTGTCTGTGTCGGCCGTTGTGCTGAGAGCCGGGGGAAGTCTCGGAGAGCAGACACAGTGCAGCCGCTCCATCGCTCGCTCACCTTCTCGAGCTCTGGCCCGATCGGGCAACTGGCTGGTAGGGCTGCACAATTAATCAAATTTTAATCACGATCACGATTTTGGCTTCCCACGATCAAATTTGCGTGATCGAGCGATATTTAAAATGCGTCATTCTGTTCATAGAACAGTTTTTGCAAAGCCAATCTAGCGCTCCATAAACCACTGTCTGATCACATGTCTCCATGAGCCAATCAGAGCTGTTCCCTGCCTGCACCGCGCAGCTTAGTTTCTAGATGTAGACAGTCACAGAGGACAGAGTAACGTGAGGAATATTCCACAACAGGTAACAGTCGGTCATCATAAGCCGGTCACGATGTTTACCAGTTTACCAGTAAACGCAACGTTTTGTCCCGTCTGTGTTGTTTTTCAGACAACACCAGTGACCAGTGCTAGTTTGTGTCTTTTAGCTCATAGCTTTAGCAGCAGACTGTTGGACGTCCCGCTGTTGGAAACCTACAGTGAAATACAGATAAACTACACTGTTTAGCAGTCAGCATTTTAGCCGTGTTTAATCCAGTTACTACTGTGGCTAACGGTAGGCTAACGTTACCTGCAGTGTAACGTGTTACTAGTGTTTACTAGCGTGACATTCAGCGATGTTTATGTTGCCTCTAACGTGGGTTTCGGAGCATCAGAGCGCAACACAGACATGTAAGTGGCAGTGTAATGAGCCACAGAAATCCGTGTAGCTATTTCGTCCGGTAGATACCAGGCACCACATGCGCCGTTAACGTGAACAGAAAATTGCGTTGCCTGTATCTTTCACGGCAAACATGCATGTGTGGAAAGCGGTCGCACAACAGCTGAAATGGCATACTCCTTCACAGTATCCATCAATAAAGGAGGAATGTAGCACAATATGGATGTATTAGTAGCAATGTAGCACAATATGGATGTAAAAGCAGTTATAATTATATAATTATGTGACAATAAAATTTTGTTTTGGCTAAAATCAACAAATAATCGTGATAATCGTGATCTCAATATTGATCAAAATAATCGTGATTATCATTTTGGCCATAATCGTGCAGCCCTACTGGCTGGTTGTATTTACTGTTCCAGTGTAACTTTTTGACTGGCTCCGGGGCATCTGACAAGTCTTATTGTTGGACCCTGTTGTGAGTGAATGAGGCGGGCAGACAGAGCGAGAGAGTGGTGTTACGCGGAGTGTGTGAGAGAGATGCACTGGCGCGGCTTTACGGAAGAAATGGGTCATGTAACGCAACATCAAACTATATCGATCGTCTTTATACCGGCCAGCCCTAGTTGGCAGACACTGATCAGTGTTCCCAGTAAAACAGCACATTACTGAGTAACTAGATGAAGACTACCACAGCGGAGTGGCCGCGGCGTGTCCACGGTTTTATTAGTACAGTTAATCCCACGGCAAGACCACCAGCAGCATGCTACTGCTATTGACAGCCTCTGAGCCTGAAGTGAATTGTTGACACTGTGTCATGCACGCGGCACGCAACTTCACGAGGGGGAGGGGCTGGAGGCGGTTGGTCTGTGTGCGCTGTAGAAAATACATCGTGGATTGAAAATTTTGTTATTAAAATGTAATTCAGATTTTATCTAGCTGGGCGGGTCTCAATCTACCTGGGCAGGGCGCCCAAGCAGAACCTATGTATGGGAAACAGTGTTAATTATGCTTTATGATGAAATTAAACATGCCTATTAAGATCATGGGTGCAGTATGAATACATGTGTTACCATCTGTGCGTGTCTTTATGTGTTAATTGGTGGTTTGGTCCAGTATAAACAGATGGAGAGTCAGAGGCACACTGTTGTGTGTGCTGTTGGCTTGACTGACCAAGCTCAGTCAAGCCAACAGGACAGTCTCTCCTCGCCATCTGTTTTGCTGATTTTTCTTTCTGTAATTGAGCACTAAATTACTCCTATTTGTTAATGTGAATCTCTGTTTGGAAAACATGAATTTATTGAAGGGATAAGCATTAGCAATGATAAGCAGCCTCACTCTGACTGACTATGGAATTAAGAGTTTGGGATTAGCATAGTGCAATGGTCAACTGGTGCATTTGCCCCAGATTTGCCCACTACAACTAGGCTAACCCACAGACTCACACTTGTGCCTGTAACAATATGGACACATGTAGAACCTGCATTTTGGAAAGATGTAATTTGATCTGATAGTGAGAGGATGTTGTTTAGTAAATAATCAATCATCACTTGCTCTGTTTAGATGGTAAAAATGGACAAATACCACCAATTTTATAATAAGGGCAGGAGCAGGTATGGAAATGCCCATCTGTTTGTGCATGCGTTTGTTGTAAAGAAGGGTCTTTACGTGTATAGTTGATCAGTGTGTCTGTGCCAGAGAGCCATGTTAAAAAGCCACTAATGTGGGTTGTTTGAAAGCAGTTTTTTTCCTGCACAGAGAAAGTTTTGGCACTCCCCAAAGAGGTTTTTAGCTAGCGCCAAAGGAAAATCACTAGCGCCAAAACGTCCAATTTTCACCAGCCAGCCTCCCTCTCATCCACAGGCGCTGGCGCTGATTTGACTGGATCCGAACGCTGCGCTGTGAAGCTAGCGCAATCGGGATCTACTCTGTCCCTGGGGGTCCGGTGGTGCAGCGCTGCTGTCTCTCAGTATTGAATTGCCTAACCTGTGAAAACATCTCGTAGTCGTTAAATAGTTGTCCAATCCCGTGTTTTGGTACAGTTGGCTTTAACACCTGATGCAAACCATACAGGAGTACGCATTGCCTCCATGAACAAGCTGCAGAGGCGGCGGCCGTCTCTCAGTTAAACTGTATTTCACACTATGAACGTTCAATTTGCACTTAATCCGCGGTTCACATGCATGCCGAACAGTAGGGGCGTATATTCAACGTCACTGACAATTTATTGATCAATAGAATGTATTTCAAAAATATTACACTTCATAACGTTTTGTATTCATAACACTATTGTATTATTGTACAAATTAGCTACAACAGTAATAGCAGGTGCCCTATGTAAGTCACTCCTACATTTTTCAACTTGGGAAAAAAAGTTACCGTTATGCCCTGTCCATACTAATCAAATGAACTGGACTTTGTGGTCAAGTGTAGTTGAATGTGAAAGCCCCTTACTGCATTATATTCCATTATATTTTGAATTATGACCTGCCAACAGAATGTTGTGTTTTCCCTGACAAAAATGTAGATGTTTTCACTTTACATTTGTGCCTGAAAATGTATCAGAATGTAGGAAAAGTAGTCTTTGACGTTCAAAGTCGTCCCCCAGGAAACTTTGCTTCATATGTGGTCCCTCCCCCCAAAGGCCAATTCAATTAACTGGCTTATCTCACCAAGTTATTACTGTTACACTCCACTATGAGGCAAATAGTTTGCTGCATCTTTCAAATGCATAGAATTGGCCACCCCCCCAAAAGCTGAAAGCACATGTGCAGGAAGGTGTTTAGCAGCAGAGCTGAAAACAAGTGCATGTGTATGTATGTGTATGTATGTGTGTGTGTGTGTGTGTGTGTGTGTGTGTGTGTGTGTGTGTGTGTGTGTGCAGGTGAACTAAAGGAAACTGCAGATATAACTACACTAATTAAGACTGAGTGTTTACAGTCTTCCAACTTAAGATTGACAAACAGTATCGCACTAAAAGAACACTTCCAGACATTTCACCGGACATTTTAATCAGAAGCAGAGCGTGTGTGTGTGTGTGTGTGTGTGTGTGTGTGTGTGTGTGTGTGTGTGTGTGTGTGTGTGTGTGTGTGTGTGTGTGTGTGTGTGTGTGTGTGTGTGTGCGCAGTGTTGTTACCTACCTCAAAGTTGTATTCCTTGTCCATCCTGGTCCGAGAGATGCCCCTGAGCACGATTCCCTCTATATGCACTGCTGCAAAAACAGAGAGCAGTAATAAACTATTAGGACTCAGTTTCTCAGACAAGTTTAAAAAAACAAGAGTTACGTAGCTATTAGGACTCAGGAAATATCGACTTCACAAACACAACAAGCCTATACAATCAGAGTTATCATAGCACTTACTAGGAATCAATTAGTACATTGGTGTGTCCAGACAATTTAGCACTCAAAAGATTATTAAGGAAACACTTAAACTGGAGGGGGCTCTACTGTATATGTCGCTGTGGCAACGGTCAACATAAAAAAGCATAAAAATCATTGAAGGGCCAAGTAAAATAAGTAAGAACCAAACATAAACATGTAATTTTAGCTATTGTAACCCAACAAGCTTTATGGATGAAACATGTTAAATTTGGCAGGCATTTCCCCCCTGCACAGTGTTTATTCTAAGACTTGCTTTGGTGGAGTGAATCAAATAAAGAAGAAATCCCCAGAACAAAATGCTCTACGGTTCCCCGTTGTACCTGCAGCAAATTAATGGTTATTATAATCACCTTCTCTTTGTGTTGCCCAGCGGCTGGAGCGGCGGCTCTGGCAGGGAGAATGGGAGGCTGTACATTCCCCCAAATCCAGTGCTGGGGAAGGCAGGTAATCCGTCTCCTGACCCGTCAGCTCCTGAAGACCAACAATACACTATGTAAGGTACTGGCTCACACTGGTTTGTTACAATTTTGACCTTCAATTACTGGGAGGCTATAATGCATTTGACATGTTTCATACTTATCTAACCATGAAACACGCTGATCAAATGCACCATCCCTTTATGTTTTGCAGCATCATACCCGCAGTAACCAAGATATCATGTTTAATTATTTGACGTTTCAATAGTATCCACGACGTTCCACTTCCAGGATTGCTCAGTTGCCGCCGGATGCACCTCCTTTCGGCCGGATGTCCGGTACCTTCTTTGTGTTGGAATTTTAAACTCCGGTGGATTTGTGAGGACTATGGTTAACTGCTCCTCAGATCTCTGCAGGGTAAATCCAGACAGCTAGCTAGACTATCTGTCCAATCTGAGTTTTCTGTTGCACGACTAAAACTACTTTTGAACGTACACGTTCCACCAAAACAAGTTCCTTCCCGAGACTATTTAACAGAGGCGCTGTTGCTCCGTTTGGTGCATAGCACCGCCCAAGACGATTGTGATTGGTTTAAAGAAATGCCAATAAACCAGAGCACGTTTTTCTCCCATCCCGGAATGCTGTTTGGACTAGCCAGACCCTCCTCTGCGGCGCTGTGGAGGAAGGTCTGGCAATGCGAGACTATGTAACAGCTGACTTTTCTACAACAAGCTCCAGTACAAAGCACAATCGCTTGTCTCTTTTCCTTTCTCTCTTTCTCTGTGAAATGGATTCGGAAATGTCGACGGAAAACAATAATTGTGAAATATAGAGTAAATATAAAGTCCATTTGTGCTAAATTAGGGGATTAAAGAACACAAATAGGACGTCACACCAATGGGCCATTTAAGTGAGTAAGCACAACCCTGAAGCCAATCGCCTGATGGCTTGATCTGGTTTGAACAGGAACTAAGGCAGGAAGACACCCACACAAGTTGAAATTCGTTTTCAGCGGTTGACCCTAAAGGGTGAGGGGGTTTTCATTTGCTGGTCAGAAACACTGACACTTGAGAGTCTGCTGCAGAACAGCTCTGCATTCCTAACATGAATTCAGATTAGGGAAGTGATTTTTCCATTTATATGTGTACATACTCGGGCTGTCAGAATGAACGCGATAACGACTTAACGCAAATTCCTTTTAACGGAACTGTTTTTTTTGACACGCAATTTGTAATATAGAGGTATAATTGGAACAAGTTCCACCAAAACAAGTTCCTTCCTAAAGCTATTTTGCAGAGGCGCCGTGGCTCCGTCCGGCACTTAGCAAACAAGACGATTGTGATTGGTTTAAAGCAGTGTTTCTCAACGGGGGCGGTACCGCCCCCCAAGGGGCGTTCAGAAGATGATGGGGGGCGTTGGAAGCAATATTTTGGAAAGGGGGGCGTTGAGGTGCCCTTGGGGGGCGTTTGTTTAAAAGCTGGTTTAAATCAAAGATTCACAATAACAATACATGTTTACACTTAAACTATTAAAAAAATCCGTGGTCTGCAACATTAAAAGCTGCCAGTTTACAGCACTGCAACTGGACGAGACGGGTATCCTAACTCTTCTGTGCTTCTGTCAGCTTTATTTGGCGCAGCTCTGTGCTGCCTTCATGGAACGGGACGTAAGAGCATCATCTTAAATGAGCTCTGTAGCTACTACGTGAAGCTGTGTTCAGATAATAAATTTAAAAAAAGCAATCGCCGCAACATCCTGTTGTATTCTTTAACCCCCAATGTAGCACAAGTAGACTTTATATTTCACAGTAACAGTTTTTCGTCAGATGGTTTATAGAACACAACATTTTCTAGTGTACCTGAATGCAGCTTCATTTCACGGAGAAACAGAGAAAGAAAAGAGACATGCAAGAGATATCGACTGTGCGTTGTTGTTTGGCAAACAGTCAGCTGTTCCCCAAACTCCCGGCCAGTTCAGAGCTTGTGTTTGGGGTTTTAAAACTTTCTTAATGAAGCGATAGAGGAAGTGATGTCACTGTTTACTGTACGGGATTCTCACACCTCCACAAAAAACAGCGCAATGTGGGGTTGCGTTTCTCCAAACGTTTTTTTCTGCTATTTACTCGCAAGACAGGCGATAGCAAACCTAGACTCTTCTAACCTAGATTCTGCTTTTACCCCTTGATAAGTGCCAGCTTGTTTTCCGTTGGAACAATTCAATTTTAGATTTGAATGAAAAATAGATTTGAATGTTAAATTGCTAGCTGTTTCTGATTGGCTACTGTTAGTGTTTGTAATAATAATAAGCATAATAATACATTTTATTTAAAGCCATTTCATGACACCCAAGGTCACTTCACAAACAAAAAAGGACATTCAAATATATATAATAATATATATTAATATAGTCATCTTCTAAAGGTGCTGAGGTTCACACCATGCAGCAGGCCTTTTGATAAGACCTAATTATAGTTTGAATGTTACATATCTAGTCGTTCTGATTGGCTGCTATTATTTAATTTGAATGTCAAATGGTTGCATTCTTTTTAAAAACCTGTAAATATATATACATTATATTCACATGGCTTTTTTGATACCTGGGGAACTGGGAATGTGTTGTTTGTCATTCAATGATTTGATTTTTTGATTATTTTTGATAACAATAGTAACAATAATTGGCCTATATTAGGGTGTAATCATTAATATTCGGGGCAATTAGCCTACATAATATTTGATGGGGGGGCGTTAGGGACCTGGATAATGGATAGGGGGGCGCTGGCACAAAAAAGGTTGAGAACCACTGGTTTAAAGAAATGCCAATAAACCAGAATGTTGTGTGGACTAGCCAGACCCTCCTCTGCGGCGCTGTGGAGGAAGGTCTGGCAAAGTGAGGCTAACGTTTTAATAACAAACCCGTTTGTTAAGTAAAAAGCGTTGAAAGTGCTAATTCTTGAGCACATCCACATTAGGAGTGGTCTTGTTATCTGACAACAACTGAGCTACACCAGAGTTGTGGTGTACGATCAGAAGGGATGAAACTAACATTATGAAACGCAAAGAAACACCAGGAACCACTGTTAGTTTTCAACCATGCTCTATTTCACTGTTCTCTCATTTCATTTCTTTGTTTATTTGACAGGGACAGTGCTCATTTATCAACAGCAAAGTAAGTGCAAATGAGCCAGAGTTAGCTCAGCAGGCTAATTTTCATCTGTCATCCCGGGCCAGTTTGAAATCATAACCTAAAAAAAATTAAATTCAACAAAATTACTTAATACAGTAAAAGCAACATACACAGACCCTCCCCCTTTCTTTTACCACATTTGACAGCGCCACAGTGCAGAGACAGTACAGCACTCTAAAAATGGGATGAGTGATTTTATTAAGAGCAGCGCATCTTCACCAGACCAGGCCCTGACTCCCAATGATGTCAACCTCCTGGATTTATTTAGAACAGAGACCGCCTTGCAGAGCGCTGGACCAACTGGACGTCTGTATAAAAAGGTACAAGTACAGTGCCTGTTCAAAATGTGTCAGTTTGGAACGGGCCGATTGCTTGGCCCTTGATGTATGGCTTCTTGTAGCGTTCTCCAGAACCAAATTGTTCCCAAAAATTACTTACAGAAGGACCATAAAGCTCTTAATATGCAACTCCACTGTAGCCTACTGATTGATTGACTTACAGTGTACTTCAACTTCAGAAGATAACATTGTAGTTACTGCTACATTTACCTGACAGAGAACATTGCAGATTCAGAATTTAATTGCAAAATATCACAATTGAAATGTGAAGTAATCAGACATTTTCATCATGGACTCATGGCAGTGTGCCATCCATACGGCCCGTTATGAGAGCCAATCAGAAAAAAAGCTGCGTTAATCAACCACCAGAACCGGACCGAGTACAGAGACGGACTCATAGAGATGGAGTCGGCTACGGAATGTGAGTGTGTGTCTGTCCGCAGAGAGCGAGAGAGAAAGGGGCGCAAGAAAAGGTGGAAGAGTTTTTGTTCAACCACGTTTTAGTGTTGTCTTTTTCATCAACGATATTGCATGTTGATATCGCCACAGTCAGCGTTTTTTCTCGTCATTATTATCCCTACAAATTTAACACTTCAGCAGAGGTGTTCATTTCCATGCAGGCTTGTCGGTTAAAGTTGAAGCATGGATTTGATTTGTGGGGTTTTTTTGCCGACGGTGATGTTATAAGTTAGCAGCACACTTAACAACCGGCCCCAGGGTGAGTCTGATGAAGACCGTTGTCTTTGCCCGGTCAGCTCCGAGATAGTCTCGCATATCTGCACAGGGCGGCAGGGGAAGCTCCGAGATTACGTTATATCCTGCCGTTTGTTTAGAAGTGGTGAATTTACAGCTCACAGCAACTAAATACGATATAGTGTCTGGATTTTGTTTGATATTTAGTGTCGGTAAAATGGCTTCTTATTGAGTTTCCTCTCAGCGAGATGCTCGGAGTGAATTTAAGCTGGGCTTTTACTGGGAAGGGTAGACATGGAAGAGCCAGTAGCCCCTTTTTTTTCTCAACCTTTTTCAACACACAACAGGTGCGATGTTCCTGTCAGCTATCCACTCGTGCTCCAGGAAAAGTGAAGAAACTTTTGTTGGTATCTGCAGCAATCTTGTAACGTTGGAAGCAGCAAGGAGTGGACCGCAGTCAACGCTGGTAAACTTCCCCCTGTACAAAGCGAGTCATCAGCCTGCTGCGTGTGGCGTCTTTTGTGCTGCAGGTTGTTAGTTTTTTTTGTCAATTTTTTCCTCAACCTTTATCTTTCGGCCGTTTAGTTTTATTCACTGTTTTGGGATATCCAATGCTGTCCAGACTGCTCCTAATGCTCCAAATTCCAAAACCCAACTTCATCCAGTATCCAGGAAACCAAGTGTGAAGTAGATTGGATGAACAGGTCATGAGATATTTCAAAGACAGACCATGCACGCACGCACGCACGCACTCACGCACACACACTTCCCGATGTATGAGACAGATGCTAGGGCTGGGCGATATGGAGAAAATCAGATATCACGATATTCTTGACCAAATACCTCGATATCGCGGCGATATTCTAGGGTTGACAATTGGTGCTTTAACAAAATATCTTCACACTGAGATTTCTTATGAATAATCATCAGTAATGTGGACATAATGTCTAAGTGGGGAAAAGGCAAATAATAGAACAGCTAGAACAGTCTGGTAAATTAAAAATCAATTGCTGACATTAGGAGAAACTCATAAGAGGTAAAAACAGGAGGGTATACATCACTTTACTGTAATTCAGCCTTTAAAACCTTGAAAAGACAACACTTATGTCATATCACGATATTACAATATCCAAAATCTAAGACAATATCTATTCTCATATCACGATATCGATATAATATCGATATATTGCCCAGCCCTAATAGATGCTCACTGTGATTAGACGTTAGACATTCGGGAGCAGACCAATACAACAGAGCAAACAAACTATAGGTGTGAAAGGCCTTTAGAATATTCCTCTTTTGTGTTGGCATTTTAAACTCGGGTGGACTTCTGAGGACTCTGGTTAACTGCTCCTCAGATCTCTGCAGGGTAAATCCAGACAGCTAGCTAGACTATCTGTCCAATCTGAGTTTCCTGTTGCACGACTAAAACTACTTTTGAACGTACACATGTTCCACCAAAACAAGTTCCTTCCCGAGGCTATTTAACAGAGGCGCTGTTGCTCCGTGCTGTGCTTAGCAAACAAGACGATTGTGATTGGTTTAAAGAAATGCCAATAAACCAGAGCACGTTTTTCTCCCATCCCGGAATGCTGTTTGGACTAGCCAGACCCTCCTCTGCAGCGTGTGGAGGAAGGTCTGGCAATGCGAGACTATGTAACGGGCTGACTTTTCTACAACAAGCTCCAGTACAAAGCACAATCGCTTGTCTCTTTTCCTTTCTCTCTTTCTCTGTGAAATGGATTCGGAAATGTCGACGGAAAACAATAATTGTGAAATATAGAGTAAATATAAAGTCCATTTGTGCTAAATTAGGGGATTAAAGAACACAAATAGGACGTCACACCAATGGGCCATTTAAGTGAGTAAGCACAACCCTGAAGCCAATCGCCTGATGGCTTGATCTGGTTTGAACAGGAACTAAGGCAGGAAGACACCCACACAAGTTGAAATTCGTTTTCAGCGGTTGACCCTAAAGGGTGAGGGGGTTTTCATTTGCTGGTCAGAAACACTGACACTTGAGAGTCTGCTGCAGAACAGCTCTGCATTCCTAACATGAATTCAGATTAGGGAAGTGATTTTTCCATTTATATGTGTACATACTCGGGCTGTCAGAATGAACGCGATAACGACTTAACGCAAATTCCTTTTAACGCAACTATTTTTTTTTGACACGCAATTTGTAATATAGAGGTATGATTGGAATTATGTTTGCTTGATTGGCAGGTGTCTCCCAGTCAACTCGGTCGACACTTGGTCGGCCCAGCCAGGCTTCATCCTCCTTGGCAAAATTTTGATTTTCTGGCTTCAGTAACTGACAAGCATTGCTGCAGGCACTAAACCCAGACTCCAGGGGCCTGTTACACAAATAATGTTTACAGAGTTATCTGGCTTGGAAAGTGTTGGAGTTTAGTTATGAAATTCGGTTTATATTTTACAGTAAGCGATCATGTTAACAACTCAGTTTGCTTCCTAATTTTAACTAACAAAGAGGCTAAACCCATGCTTGTCTACAATCTAGTTTTTTTTTCCTACAGGTTTATACATTCAAACATATGCTCCAATTTTCAAGCAACTGAAAAGTAACAGGTGCAAAATGTTCCTCCAATGTACCAACATGATCCACATCTGTCTGGATTTGCAGGCTGATGAGTAATTAGACAATACTGGATCATGGATGTAACGTTAGATTTAATAGGGGCACCGCTTAGAATCCACTAAGCTTGTTAAGGAGTTTCCCTGTACTGAGCATTTAGAAAGATGACGGTAGCCATTATAGATCCACAGCACCGACAAATAAGACAGACTATCATGGAACCAAAGCAACAAGTCATAGAAATACCCCCAAACATTTGAACATTTCTTGTGCAACTGGTTGAAACCACCTACCGAACTTTAGCTAACTGCTGGCCGATTACCAACTAGCTTAACGTGTTTGCTAACGTTAACTCTGTTAGCGTTAGCTGTCCTGCCATGGATGACAGCTCATGATAGGAAAATGAAGTTTCCTGCTAGTAGCGTTACACACTTGGCCAATGTAACGTTACGTATTATTGTCTTATTACCTATAACGTAACATGTATATTTTAATTGACTTGTAACTTTAGCCAGCTAACGCTACAGTGAATGAACTCCCTCCTAAAGAACACAAGTTGAAGTAGAGCAAGTTTTGAGCTAGCTAGCTTAATATTTAATGGAACTAATGTTGGTTTGTTGATCATTACCGTTATCTGGGCGTTTATTCTAAGCTGACTCTGACGTCTCTCCTCCTTTATGGCAAGTTCTATTTTGTCAAGCTGCCCCCGGACCATCTCCCGTTGGTGGAAATGGAAAGCTGGGTGGAGAGAGGCCATGGCAAAAAGCAGCGACAACTGCTCCAGAGGTCCTGCCGCTGTTTCGTCAGTGGAGAAGTCGCAGGTCTGCTCAGACCGGCCGTACACATTGTCAGGGCATGGTTGGTGAAACGAGTGGTGGTGAGGGTCCATGAATGGAGGAAGGGTGTAATCATATTTTTTGTAGAACAAGGCCGGGTCTACATGGCTCAGTATCCGAAAGAGTATTCCAGCACATTCCCTGCTTTCAGACCCGAGGAGGGACAGGCAGACCAGGAGTTTGGACCTAACCACTGGATCAATGACGTCCGTTAAAACTCCCAAATCACTTGGACTATTTGCCCGAAACTCAAAGTCTCTTAAAACATGGTAGTCTTTCCTAGCGAGATCCTCTAAGTAAGACCCTAAAAAGCGGAGCTCCAGTGGCTGGCACATATGTAACAGCCCGCACATGAACTCAATTCGCTTAGCGGGGTTTAGATATAGGCCAAACCACTCGAAAACAGTCTCCTTGTCCAGCTGGGATGGACACACACTAGGTGTGGGCGAGTCAGCCAGTCCGCCGAACACTGAAGGAGGAGGTACCACCCGTGGAATATGTTGGTGCTCCGACCGGTCCAATAATGAACCGTCCTCGGCGGTTCCGTCGCCTCCTTCCTCGCCCGTTTTCATCGGTAGCTTCATTTTCAGCATTATCAGCGCTGCGAGAGAGGCTTCAACGTGTAAACAACGGACAAATATACATTGCTGACAACGTACACCGTTTCGTAATGCTGAAAACAGAGGTGGACTGTCAGTCGTTTTACAGTGTTTTACTAGTAGCTAATCGTCTGACGCGACGATAGTACTGTAGCCCTTTTTTTTCTACGTTACATTCTTCTTCTACGCCTCTTCTTCTTCTGGTTTTATGGCGGGTTGCTTATAGGTGCATACCGCTCCCTCCTGTACTGGAGGATGTAGCATGACATACTGTTCCTGGATTATCTTCTATTACTTTCTATTATTAGGTAAAGAAAGGAATAATTAAAGGATTCAATAATAATTACAAAAATACAAAATAAACAAACAAATCAAAACGAGCAACAATAAAAAAAATTAAAAAAAACCCTCCCTGAATTATATGGTATATTCCTTCTTCTACAAATATTCTACAATACTAGATGTCTTAAATTTAGTTTTGACCAGTAAAATCAAAGTTGTAGATATCCTGACATACACTGTTTACCGGTAAAATTCTTATTTTGGATATCTCTATTGGCATTCTAACTAGTGAGAATACAATTTCAACGAGTAGAAATGCTATTATGGTTATCTAAAATATAATTGTCAATGAATCCTTTTTATGCTAAAATGGCATCCTATCTACAATAGATTTGTGGATATTTGCAATTTTATTTCTATTATTTCTAGTCATAATTCTAATTGTAAATATGTGAAATTGCATTTTTACTAGCCATAATACCAATTGTTGATATCCGTAATGACATTTTTACTAGTCAGAATGTATTTTGGATAGTCAAAATTACAATATGGAAATCTGGAATGTTTGTTTCATTTTTTTAAAGGGGTAATAGAATGATTATATAGGGTATTTCACACTGTTCCTTATGGTCTCCTAATGGAGTATGTAACATTGGTTGGGCTGAAAATAGCCTGGTTGATATTTTATTGGCCCTTATGCATCCCTGTGTTTTGGCCCTATTTGTAACAAGAGCTTTTCTTCCAAATATGGTATGGTCATGAATATTTAGATAAGCTGCGCGCTGATTGGTTGAGCGACTTGCCATACGCACATATTAGAGAGGCCGCTGCATTGGTTGAGCGAATCCCCAATACACATACATTAGAGAAGCGACAGAATCTCATATTCCAGACACTGCAATGTTTCATTACCAAATTCACTTCTGAGACTTTTGCGGAGAAATCAACTATATAAAGCTGAAATATGGGCCGTTTTACAAAAATTGATGGCTAATTGCAAATTTGGTAAGATGTGTCGGGGACTTTAGGAGCTCCACACAGTCTGACGAGAAGCGGCAGCCTGCGGGGCTCCATACCCAGGGCAAAGTCACCCTTTGTGGATACTGCACTACGGGGCTCCGCGGCCAGCTGTCGGCATAACTATAATATATTTACGGTTTGAATTTCGCTACGCCCACTTATATAACATCATTCCCCAATGTCTTATAAAGCTAACCGTTGTGTCCGATTTGATTTTAAGGCATTTTTATGAACGCTGGTAGCCTTTTAGGAGGAGCAGCTGCTTGCTATATGTCCCATTCATTACAATGGGGAAATATCGCCAGCTAGCTAGCTACACTGTCGCCATAACTAAATTATATTTACAGTTTGAATTTCGTCACGCCACTTATATAACATCATTCCCCAATGTCTTATAAAGCTAACCGTGGTCCGATTTGATTTTAAGGCATTTTTATGAACGCTGAGGCGTCTTTGTAGGAACGAGCAGCGCTGCTTGCTATATGTCCCATTCATTACAATGGGGAAATATCGCAGGCGTCTACTCTTTGCATAACTAAAGTATATTTACAGTTTGAATTTCACAGGCGCGGCATGAATATTACAGGTTCCTCAAGGTCTTACAAAGCTTAGCTAACACTTGTCCGATTTTCGGATATCAATTGAATGTATTTTTGTGAATGTCAGAGTTAGGAGGAGGCTAGCTAGCTCTCATTGATGGACTCCATCTCACCGCGGCCTCTATCAATGAGACTCGCGGACAAGAGGCGGTATTTCCCCTGATTGTTTGTTTAAATAACTCAACACACATACCCATTATAAGATTAACTGGAACCTGCGGGCTGCGGTAAAGATTGCGGGCGTATCAAGCTCGCTGACACTGCGGTCAGGGCGGCGATGTAGCAACCCAGGCAGCACCAACACCGGGACTAAACTCCGGCACACAGTCGGAGAAAATTTGCAATTAGCCATCCATTTTCGTAAAGCGGCCCATATTTGAGCTTTATATGGTTGATTTCTCGCATAAAAATTTCCAGAAGTGAATTTTGTAATGGAATAGCAGAGATCTGCGTGACCTAGCTAGATTCAGAAGACTACCTGATCTCAGGTCAGTTGTGTAGCCTATGTAAATGTTGGACCGTTCTCTTAAGGTTCCGGATTTTGAGATGCTTGCGTAAGCAACTCAGCTTTGTTGGGATTCGCGGTTTTCAGCGCGCAGTTTCAAAATATGAGATTTTCATAGTAAAGGGGTGTCAGTGGGACTTTGAGCTTCTATGTATGTCCTATTTACCCACCGAACTCGTTATTCAACTATGAAAATCGGTTTTGCATTCTATCACCCCTTTAACTCTACCCTTTTTTATGTGACAATGATGATAATAATAATAATAATAATAATAATAATAATAATAATAATAATAAAACTGTAGTTTTATAGCACCCTTTATACACAAAATGAAGTGAAATGAGAAACATTCAAGTAAAACAGTAATAATGAATATATATATATATATATATATATATATATATATATATATATATATATATATATATATATATATAACAGCAACAACATGCAATTGCCTTAGTTTTTGGTACAGTTAGAGAAGAGTGTGTAGACCAGGGACATATCTGTGCATTATATGGTCTAAGAAGTCAGGGGTGTTTCACTGACTATTATTTAGCCAACACTGCCCTCTAGAGGAAAAAGGTGACACTTACAAAGAAAAGGACAGCAGAATGCTTCAAATTGGTGCAGCTTTACTTTCTCTGTGTAGATGTGTTGGTCAGTGAAACTGTCCACTGGCATGTTTGCATAGTCTGGATCTGAATATTTTAACAACTGCCTCTTTTTTCCTGACTACATTTCCTGCAGCTCGCCAAAAACACGAGGTCAGATATCGGGAGATAAGAAAAGACAATCAGGGTGCTGAGAAAAAAAAAAAGCTGCTATATATAAGCTATAAACCACAAGTCCTTTATAGGCTGGATGGTCATAGAGGTGATTTGCATATATGATTTTCATTCATTTGAATGATTCCAGCTAACGCTGTATAGCTAAAAACTTAATAGTTTGAATTTTGAACTTAATAGTAGCTTTCTTGAATTCCTTCCAATTTATTTCCTGCATGAAAAGGAGAAAACAACACTGTCCTTGCATCCCAAACTGAACTGTATTGACACTCATCCTTGCCTTCCTCTTGGAGCTTATCACAGTCCTGTGTGTTGACCAGCCTGCTGTCAACACACAGGACGACACTTTTTTATTTACTTTTTTAAATGCAGTCCTATGGTTTTGCTCTCTTTTTTATTTATTTATTCATTCACCGAGCTCAGCCAGGCCTTAAAGCACAGAGGGAACAGCAACCTTAATCCTAAGAGAGCTCTGAGAACAACTACTCTCTGCTGCTCCAACAGGGGGCAACGGCAGCTCCGAGTTCCTTGTCCCTGTATGACAGACCGTGCCAGTCTCACTAATGGGCAACTTGGTGGAATGTAATGATATAATGAGTACATTTAAGCACATATTTGAGGTACTTGTACTTTACATGAGTATTTCCATTTTATACTATTTATACTTCTACTTCTCTTCACGTCAAGTTAAGAGGATGCATTGTTGTACAACTACAGTATGGAAAATAGTTCAAAATAGCTCCACCTGCACCAACTAAAACAGTGAAATGCTACACATTAATGCATCAGTAATAATACTCTAATAATATCATAGCATAACAGTCAAAGGTGTATTTTTTCTGTTCTGAGTTATATTTTGCTGATGATACTTTTGTACTTTTGCTTCAGTAACATATACAGTGTGGTAGTGCTACTTTTAATCTGAATACTTCCTCCACCACTGCTTTTTCAGGGATTGGGTTTTATCTTCTTTGTACATACGTAACTGAGTTAGCTTGGTTTGATTGCTGATGATTTGCAGTTCTTCAAAGCTTGCTTTGGAGCAACAAGTTTTGCAGCTCCAACCTGCAACATGCAGGCTGATGTAAAGGATAAGGCAAGAGTTGCTCTATATTTTTCTTACTGTCAACAAATCTCATCAAACACCAAAAACAACAATGTGTTGGTTTGTCCATCAGTTTTTAACTTAAAATTTATTTTGTTGTTACTTCTTAATAGTGTAACTGTTATTTATTATTACATTTTGTAGTGGTGTGTTAAGTGACTTAGGTTTACTTATTATATATTTAAGTACTTTAAAACGTTAATACATTGTTACATTTAAATCATTTTAAATAAAAAAAAAACTCTAAAAGAGCCTTTCTTTGATGTCATTTTTCAGTTTTTCAAAAATTGGTTTAAATCGTTTTAAAAGTACCGGTTCGGCATCGGAATCGTAAAAATCCTAACGATACCCAACCCTACTTAAGACGTACATTTTTTCGTAAAAATAGTCACTTTCCAAGTTCACCAATATCCCAAACAGTTTGTTAGTAAATGTTTTAAAAAAAGATGTAAATAGTGCATTTGTTGGGGACTATTTTTAGCGGTGGATTTTCAACTGCCCATGGTTGAAATGGACAACCAGATGGTTTTCGAGATGAACTGAAGTTGCAGTTCAGTACTGAGACTGCAAAGCAAGAATGTGACAATGCAAGAGGCCAGGGTGGGGGTGAAGGCCTCAGAGGGGTTAACCAGATGACCCTGTGGTCTCCATCACCTATCAATAGGCTCTGTCAGAAGGGACAGTTGATAAACGGTCAGCAGACAGATCAGAGGGGGGGGAGTGAGAGGACGGATTTTGCTCTGACGCATTGATGTAGGAGAAGAAGATGTGCGAATCAAATTACAGCCCAATGATGGATCAACATATTTTGTAATATACATAAAGGTTTTGATAATCATGTACATTTGCACTCATTTTAATCGACGGAGACCCAGGTCTACGTCTTCGTCACTGTCTGGTATTTCAACATCAACTGCGAGTGGATTAAAAGATGTGCATGAAAAATTCAATGTAGAAACGATGAAGGATAAGTTTAGCATTATCATGACAAAAAACAATGTGATTCGGCTGGCAGCATTTTAATGAGGGGATCGCAGAGGAATTTTGTCCATGATTTTGCTTTGTTAATGTTTCAGGTAATCTGGAATTTATGTATTTTGGATAATCATCATTCAAAATGTATTCCATGGGTTCATATTGTTGCATATCACATTGTAGTACTGTATCACAGCTAGGAAAAAAAAGGGAGGATTGATAGGTTGGATATTTCAGCATTCCAGTTTTCAAATGTAATTCATATCTTGTATGTAGGGTACTACACAAGAAGGTTAGTCTGGGGACATCCTCCACCCACAGGAATAGATTGGAATGCAGAAATATATTAGGGGCATTGGCCATAAAAGGTGTAGGTTTGAAAGGAACTGTTGCACCGAAATACATAGCCTGGATTGTGTGAGGACAAAAAGTATAAAGGAGGAGTTATTTTGATGTTTATTGAGACACTATGGGCCCTATTTTAACGATCTGAAACGTATGAAGTATGAAACGCAAAACGCAAGTATCTTTGTGGGCGGATCTCGGGCGCTGTTGCTATTTTACCGGCGGGATAAATGAGTCTTGCGCCCGACGCAAATATGGGTTTATAGCTAAAATGGGTGTGGTTTGAAGGTAGCAGGGTTGAAAATAAATAACCAATCAGAGCGTCATCTCTCATTCCCTTTAAGAGCAGGGCGCTGTGTTCCATGGCAGATTGCTATTATGACGGCGGATTTGCCTGGCGCACGCCAGCGGAAGCTGCTACCGATGCGAGATCGGCAAAGTAATAAATGCCCGTCTTGGCCGGGTGGCGATGTTGCTGCGGCCTCTGCGGCGTCTCCTCAAGTCTGGAGAGGATTGCTGCAGCAATGGAGCGTGGGCCTCCAAACGCACCACCTGCACCTGTTGTGCCCTTCCTCCTCCCCCACTCCATCTCTGTCCACCCCGCTCCACCAGGAGCGTACCGCAGCCGATACTCCCACCAGATTCCGCCGGAGTGTCCAATCCCGCCGTAGTAGTTCAACATCACGTCTCCTTAAGTCCTCTAATATTTCCTCATTTATGTCATCAACACATCCATGATTCATTGAAATGTGTAAACACAACAAGCCACAAAGAATGCTGCAACTTTTTGAGGACTGTAAGTGCCTCCTGATCTATCCAAACACATGAAGCGCATTTTCAGTAATATTTTCCTTTGTAATTATGTATGGTTTTCAAAAATGGGAACTGCTGTAGATGAGAGAAGTGTATGCGCGTTATTACACACGCTACATTATGGCCAAGCATGCGCCCCTAAAATAGCATCTGAATAACGCGCTACTGACTTTAGACTAAGCGCCACTGACTTTAGGGGCCTATCTTGCACTCAGACCCATTGCCTTGTCACGCGACGCATGTATCTATTTTTTGTACCCGACGCACAGCGGACTTTTCCCTCCACAGACGCAGCCGGTAAATTAGGGAATGTATTTGCGCTCCCGGGGGCGGTTCAGCGAAAAGAGGAGGCGTGTTCCGGCAACACAGTCTCATTCCCTACTCGTCAAATGTATGACGCATGGTCAAGGACCCTGGCGTCAAGTTTCAACGAAATAGGGGTACCCTTGACGTTATTTTTCGACGAGGGGGTCAGTCAGATAGACATTCATGTTATTCCCTCACCGTCGGGTATCGACGAAAGAAAAAAACGCCCCCGCCCCTTAACTCGAAATCTATGACAGTTATTATTGTTATTTTTAGCCCAATAACCACTGTTTTAATCAACATTATTCACGAGATATTATCATGGTTTATATGTATTTATTTTAATGTTATTATTTCGGTCTATTTCGGCCAGGGAAGCTGGGTTGCTCTTTTGTTGATTTATATTTTTTAAACTATAACGCTACATCTATCAACATTTATTTAGATGTTATCATGGTATTAATTTCTTTATTTTAATAATATTATTTCGGTCTTATTACCGGTGAAATATTACAGTATATGCTGTAATACAGAACATTACGATATGATCCTAGCAGGACGCATTCAAAGCCGATATCCCCCAATGCAATGCGGCCATTCATTTCAAAGAATCGGGCAGCGATCAGCGGGTCTTTAACGCCAGGATCGCTTCAATATACAGACATACAGTCAGTGGTTGTGTCACCAGCAACAACACGTTGCTCAGTTTTGTTCCAGTAAGTTATGAACCATAATAACGTTTAAACGAATCCGCGGAAAACTCCGGAAGTGACGTAGTACGTCCCGCTCAGCGGATACGAAGATAAAAATATATAATATTCGTAATATTGATGTTTTTTTCTAACGTTGTATTTGAGGAGTTAAACAATAAAGATAGTTATAATAATAAAATACAGTTTCATGTATTTGTCTCATATATTGTGTGCTCGGCCGGCCGGCGGGCGGCCTCAATCTGAAATGGAATCAAGCCATCTCACGGCAGACAGACAGAAACAGGAGCCGAACGAGTCCCCCCACCCACCCCGGAAGAACTACAAGTGCTCAAGCTTTGTAACAGCTTCTGGGGCGTTTCTTATGGGAGTTGTAGTTTTAAAGTATATTGGTATATTTCTCTTAAGTAGAAGTTGGCAGTGTATAATTTTGGATACACCCTGGGTTTTTTTGTGATGGAGAACACACTGGTGTCGTCAGATTTTAAAAATCAAATCGTTAAATAGGTGAAAATAGCTTATTACCATATTTGACAGTGCTTACAGTAGGTACAATTTGGTGACCATAGCTACATGACAGCTGAGGTCCAGAGCTTTCTATAACAGCTGGTCTTATGTGTGGAGCACCTTCTGTTGCTAAATGACAAGCCTTCAAACATGTGCTGGGTTCAAGGTTCAGAGGTCAATATTTCAAAGCAGGAGTAATGTATCCCCTTCAGACTGACATATGTTCCTCTCCAGGTTGAGACCTTTCCAACGATGTGTTTGCTATAGTCCTATGACAACGTTTTAATTTTTACACATCTGCCACTTAGCAGGAGATACTTTATTGTCCAGAGGGATATTTGCCTTGAGTTCAAATGCTTCACAAATAACACTTGACATATTGTTTTATCATACAGCTGACATACTTACAATAAAAAACAACATGAACAAAGTGATATAGGCTAGACTGAAGCACATCACACAGCAACAATCTATTGCTCATCGTTCACAAACAGTGACAAGAGCAATGCAACCATGCTTCATAGCATGAAGCTGTTGCACACCCTCAATCTCAAGCAACATTATTTAAAGTTTTAATTGAGGTAGGTCCATATTAGGCCTATAGTTTAGAAATGTTAAGTTCACCCATATCTTCTGCCAGAGGATAAGAGCTCATACTTGGCATGGAGAATAAAGATAGAGCAGACCATATTCTGTGTGCTTGCCTGGAGAGACTGGTTTCTATTCCTCTCCACAACCTTCATGACAGTCATATTAATATGCTCTGTAATGCAGCCTTGTATAACACAAACCATCTGATTCACCGTGAGTGTCTGCTCTAAATGATAACACACACTTTCAACACGGACCTTCCAGCCAAAGGTGCATGTTGTCCATATGAACACCATTGGGCCTATAGGAGCAGAGCCGATGGATTGGTTCATTATTTATGACCTCTGATATCCTCTGACCCAGCTCTATCTCGAGAGTTATCTCAGCTTCAGTTTCAAAGGGGAGGGGGTCAGCTTTTCTTAGACATGAGTAGGGGGGGCACCAAGGAAAAAAAGTTGGGAACCACAGCTCTGACCCATGTCATGACCCTTTTCTCAGCTTGTGAAATGGTTGAATGAGATGTGTGAGTTTTGTCTTTGTGGAGTAGGGCTGAGGTAGAAGTGTGCCAAAAATGCCAAAACACATGTTGTATATGTATACATACCCAAACAAAGCTATATTCATCTTACTCTGTGAACAAAAACCTCAGCAAAAATCTGCTTATCCTTTTAATTTCCTGAAAATGCTTCCTAAAACTAGTCCCTTCTTAATTTTGAAAAGGTAGTCTCAGTAAAGGCTACAAAGGTTAGGATGGCTACAAGCTGTAACCACGGTGATTGATATGAGGATCATCTTCTGAATATAATAATTAATATGTTAGGCCTACCATAAATTGATATTTCAAAAAAGTAAATTATTTAAAACAACTAATAATGCAGTGTGATTTTAAATCAAACTAAGTCCCACACATAAATATACTCATGTTTTTCCCCTTTAGTCTTTGCTATTAATATTCATCAACTGCAAAATTAGAAAATTGCGTTTTTAAATAACTATGCATGGAAAATAAAATAAAAAATGCTTCTCTTTGTATATAGTTTATTGTTTTTCACAACAGTACAATTCAAAACAAATGGAAATTAGTCAAACAAGCCATTAGGCTGTATTTCTAAACACTCAACTGTAGGTTTTTTATATAGTATATATAAGGCAAATCAAAGTGCTAAATATAAAACACCATTTTCTTTTCATTATTAGTATTTTATTGTGTAAATTCTCACGTACAACGTGGAACATTCTTTCACAGACGAGGTGTGGAATTTCCACGTCACTTCCGCGGATTCGTTTAAACGTAGACAAATAAATGAAACTGTATTTTAATGTTATAACTATCTTTATTGTTTAACTCCTCAAATACAACATTAGAAAAAAACATTAATATTACGAATATTATATATTTGTATCTTCGTATCCGCTGAGCGGGACGCAAAATTACGAATCCCACTATGGCCACGCCAAGACCCGCCCTACGAAGCAGCTTGATTGGTTAGGGTTAGGCATTTCACCTCGAGTGGTTAAGGTTAGGGTTAGGGGATTGGTCAGGGGATAGGACCTGTACGTGTAAGCATGGACGCCTGGCCAATAGTAGTGTGTGAATGCAATTGAAGGGCGGGTCTTGGCGTGGCCATAGTGGGATTCGTAATATCGCGAGCGGGACGTACTACGTCACTTCCGGAGTTTTCCGCGGATTCGTTTAAACGTTATTATGGTTCATAACTTACTGGAACAAAACTGAGCAACGTGTTGTTGCTGGTGACACAACCACTGACTGTATGTCTGTATATTGAAGCGATCCTGGCGTTAAAGACCCGCTGATCGCTGCCCGATTCTTTGAAATGAATGGCCGCATTGCATTGGGGGATATCGGCTTTGAATGCGTCCTGCTAGGATCATATCGTAATGTTCTGTATTACAGCATATACTGTAATATTTCACCGGTAATAAGACCGAAATAATATTATTAAAATAAAGAAATTAATACCATGATAACATCTAAATAAATGTTGATAGATGTAGCGTTATAGTTTAAAAAATATAAATCAACAAAAGAGCAACCCAGCTTCCCTGGCCGAAATAGACCGAAATAATAACATTAAAATAAATACATATAAACCATGATAATATCTCGTGAATAATGTTGATTAAAACAGTGGTTATTGGGCTAAAAATAACAATAATAACTGTCATAGATTTCGAGTTAAGGGGCGGGGGGCGTGTTTTTTTCTTTCGTCGATACCCGACGGTGAGGGAATAACATGAATGTCTATCTGACTGACCCCCTCGTCGAAAAATAACGTCAAGGGTACCCCTATTTCGTTGAAACTTGACGCCAGGGTCCTTGACCATGCGTCATACATTTGACGAGTAGGGAATGAGACTGTGTTGCCGGAACACGCCTCCTCTTTTCGCTGAACCGCCCCCGGGAGCGCAAATACATTCCCTAATTTACCGAAGTGCGTCTGTGGAGGGAAAAGTCCGCTGTGCGTCGGGTACAAAATAGGAATGATACATGCGTCGGTGTACAAAGGCAATTGCGCTGAGTGCAAGATAGGGCCCCTAAAGTCAGTGGCGCTAGTCTAAAGTCAGTAGCGCGTTATTCAGATGCTATTTTAGGGGCGCATGCTTGGCCATAATGTAGCGTGTGCACAACGCGCATACACTTCTCTCATCTACAGCAGTTCCCATTTTTGAAAACCATACATAATTACAAAGGAAAATATTACTGAAAATGCGCTTCATGTGTTTGGATAGATCAGGAGGCACTTACAGTCCTCAAAAAGTTGCAGCATTCTTTGTGGCTTGTTGTGTTTTACACATTTCAATGAATCATGGATGTGTTGATGACATAAATGAGGAAATATTAGAGGACTTAAGGAGACGTGATGTTGAACTACGGCGGGATTGGACACTCCGGCGGAATCTGGTTCGGGAGTAATGCGCGATGCGCTCCTGGTGGAGCGGGTGGAAAGAGATGGAGTGGGGGGAGGAGGAAGGGGCACAACAGGTGCAGGTGGTGCGTTTGGAGGCCCACGCTCCATTGCTGCAGCAATCCTCTCCAGACTTGAGGAGATGCGCCCGAGTGGCCGCAGCAACATCGCCACCCGGCCAAGACGGGCATTTATTACTTTGCCGCATCTCGCATCGGCAGCTCCCGCTGGCGTGCGCCAGGCAAATCCGCCGTCATAATAGCAATCTGCCATGGAACAAGCGCCCTGCTCTTAAAGGGAATGTGAGATGAAGCTCTGATTGGTTTATTGCACGCTTACGCCCCAAACCACACCTAACTTCAGACCAGTTAAGACGATCGAGCAAAGCAACCGAGATCCGCCCACAAAGATACTTGCGTTTTGCGTTTCATACTTGCGTTTCAGATCGTTAAAATAGGGCCCTAGACTGGTCAGTGGCGGAATTGTTTTCTGAAACTGCAGAATAGCACAAAGTAACGTTTGCGCCGGAACACGCCTCCTCTTTTCGCTGAACCGCCCCCGGGAGCGCAAATACATTCCCTAATTTACCGCCGTGCGTCTGTGGAGGAAAAAGTCTGCTGTGCGTCGGGTACAAAATAGGAATGATACATGCGTCGGTGTACAAAGGCAATTGCGCTGAGTGCAAGATAGGGTACGTACCCTATGGGTACGTGCTCATAGGAGTGTGTACACATGATTATCTTCCTTTCTAGGAGAGAAACCTTGGCGTATACATTTGGTGCATGTCAACTGTTCTCCCTTTCATGAAAGTTTGTTTGTTGTGTGAATAACGCTGCATAAGTCTCATTGTATTCAGCATTTGTTAAAGTATTCATCTCATTTCCAGATATTTCCCCATGTCAGCAGCATTAGTCTTGATGCGATAGAGATCTTGCATCTCCCAGCTGACGGAGGAGAACATTTGGAACATTTGAACATATCGCTAAACCCTATCTGTGGTCTCCCTGCCGCTGGCAGACTACTTTGCTGGGAGAAGAGCGGAAGGCAGCTTTTCCGGAGATGGATAAGCTAGGGCCACTGGCCACAGGTCGGCTGTTCGTCTCATTTTCTGTTCCCAGTGTAGCATTAAAGCATGGCGGAATTAGCAAGCTAGCTAACTAGCCAGCCATCCATCCGTAATAAACAGTAAATTCACTATTGTTTCTGCTGTTTTTCTGCCACCATAATGCGTGCGCAATTGCAGTGACGTAACCGTGACGTCCACCCCAAATTGGTCCATAAGCCGGTTTGGAAAATAATACTGTAGCAATCTCTCTGCTGAGTTCTCTCTGCACAAACAAACAGGACAGTCCGCTCACAGACAAAGGCACTTTTTATTCTCACGTCTGCTCACACACACACACTTCCAACATGAATACACAGTTTCACCGTACGCCTCTGGTCGCCTGGCTTTTCTGGCGCACGTGGTCCGGCTGCTCCAAAACTCCCGACACAGTTCGGCAAACATTTCAACAGTAAACGGAATTCAACAGCCAGCGCTGCTATTTGTCTCTGGTGTGTGCCAGACATCCCAGGTTCCAGTATAGTTATTCAAAGAGCACCAGCTGTCAGTCATCTCACCTGGCACTGCTCTCATGAGCCATCCTCAGACCTCTCTCCCCTGGGCTCAATACAAACCATGTCCACATCCACAAACAGCCTAGGCTACTTCTGCTGAGTAACTGCTAAACTACAATAATATTAATTCAACCAGGGGTAAAGTGGGCCGGAACAATCTGGAGCTGCTCCGGCACCTTTGATTAATAAGTAAATAATCAAATCCTATGTCAATGTTTCAATCATGCACCACCGTTTGTCCATGAAGGAGGCAAATATCTGTCATTAGTTCACATGTCTGTATTACACCAGGACAGTTGGGTGTCTGTTAGTCTCGCATTGCCAGACCTTCCTCCACAGTGCTGCGGAAGAGGGTCTGGCTAGTCCTTACAGCGTTGCGGGATGGGAGAAAAACGTGCTCTGGTTTATTGGCATTTCTTTAAACCAATCACAATCGTCTTGGGCGGCGCTAAGCACAGCACGGAGCAACAGCGCCTCTGTTAAATAGCCTCGGGAAGGAACTTGTTTTGGTGGAACATGTGTACGTTCAAAAGTAGTTTTAGTCGTGCAACAGAAAACTCTGATTGGACAGATAGTCTAGCTAGCTGTCTGGATTTACCCTGCAGAGATCTGAGGAGCAGTTAACCTCACAAAGTCCTCACAAAGTAGGCACCTGTGTTTTTCATCAGATAATAAGATATATCATCTATATCACTTTGACTAAAATGATTAAAAAAAATAGCTGACAAAATTCAGAGAGAAAATATTTTTAGTAAAAGTAATGACTAACATGGTAGAAGAAGTACTCAAAATGTTTTTTTTCTGAAGTAACTATTTTTTGTAGGCTAAAACTGTTAATACTGCACAGTACAAGTCCTGCAATCAGATGTTTACTAAAAGGGAACAGTAAAAAGAGAGACATTATCAGCACAATGTACTTACATTTACTTATTGTTCAAGGAGGAGCTTTCAGCTCTTATATAATGCTGGATGGTTTAATGAATAACAATACATATTTGAATTGTATTTTGTAAGTATAATCTGAATCTGCGACGTAGCCAGTAACATTTCATTTCAGGTAAATGTAGTAGTACAATGTTTTCCTCTGAAGTAGGAATACACAGTAAGTATAGGATACAGTTGGGTTGCATATTACGTGCTTTGGGGTCCTTCTGCAAGTTATTTCGGGGTAAAATGGTTCTGGAGAAAGCTGTACCACAGGCCAAGCAACCGGCCTATTCCAAACAGTTACATGTTGAACAGACACTGCACTACTATTGAATAAATGGAAGGTGTTAGCTATGATTTAATATGATGATTATTAGACACTTTCACACACAAACACTAATGCATTTTCACACTGTGGTCAGCCTACACATCAGATGTGTGTGTGTGTGTGTGTGTGTGTGTGTGTGTGTGTGTGTGTATGTAAATCCACATTAGGTCCACATTGGTCTCCATAGTGTCACATTCTGTGGTGAAGTCAGTGAAGCTAGCCAGGATTTATAAAGGCTGCCCTGACACTCTCACCACTCCCTCCGCCAACCAGTGGGAGGACTGTCTACTACCAAGTCAGGAGTTCACTCTCTTCACTTTCTCCTCGCAAAGTGGCATTCATCATTGCCTACTAGCAGCTGAAAGAGAAAGGTAAGACCCTGTCATCACTTCTTTACTGCATGTGCTGTTATGTAGATGGCTAATCAAAGTGCCAACTATGTGATATTTTGTGATGTACATGTATCACAATCAATATCAAATTAGTGTTAAGTCATAGGGAGAAATGATCTGTGTTCTTGTTGGTGGTTGCTTGTTACCTTGGTGGTTGTCGATTAATTTACCTCTTAATATACACAGCTGTATATGTGATATATATGCATGCATCACTGTTTTTTTTTAGTAGCCTTTTCCAAATTTGATGTTACCATGGCATTGGTTTGGTTTGGCCACAAGTGACCGGCCATCGGGACGAGAAGACAAGCTAAATATACAGTATAACTGCATACATCAACCTCTGTGATTATGGGTCAGCGATGTTGTCTGCCTTAGCGCACGGCACCAGTCTTGTTTCTGTGTGTCTCTTGGCATTTCTGAGTTATGCTGTTAGTTCAGTCTGTAGTCTAACTTGGTCTTCCATCCTAATTACTATATGTTCAACTACTGAATGATTTGGAAAAGATGGAGAAGCTGTGTAGGATGGTGTTTAAGATAGTCAGGGGATAAGGCAGCTATTTTTAGTTTGGGAAACATAGTTTCATCATGTAATGATAATTTCATTGCTAAAAGGCAGAAAAGTATAGACTTAGTAGTAGTCCCCTGGGGCGACCTTTAGGTCACCCAGTAAGAGCGTGCGCCCCATGTAAGCTGAGGCCTTTTTCAGCGGCTCGGGTTCGACTCCGACCTGCGGCCCTTTGCTGCGTGTCGTCCCCCATCTCTCTCCCACCATTCCTGTCTATCCACTGTCACTCTGAAATAAAGGGAAAAAAAACAAAACAAAAAATGATCTCCCCAGTCCCCAATTACCCGTCCCCAGGAGGTTTTACATGACAGCTAAAATACTTTGGTCCCCGTAGCTGCAGTATTTTTGCTTTGACTGGGAGTTATTCGTGCCATTAAAGCAAGACTATGTATGTAGAAAGAGGAATTAACACAATCTTCTTCTTACAAAAGAAAAACAACAATTCATAAGAAATAAAACATACACCTGTTCAATTCAGACACAGCCTGTCTTGGTCTGGTATGACCAGTAAGTTATGGGGCCCTATCTTGCACCCAGCACAATTGCCTTTGTACACCGACGCATGTATCATTCCTATTTTGCACCCGACACACAGCGGACTTTTCCCTCCACAGACGCACGTCGGTAAATTAGGGAATGTATTTGCGCTCCAGGGGGCGGTTCAGCGAAAAGACGAGGCGTGTTCCGGCGCAAACGTTCCCTGGTGCTATTTTGCAGTTTCAGAAAACAATTCCGCCACTGACCAGGAAAAACCTGGTCTAAAGTCAGTAGCGCGTTATTCAGATGCTATTTTAGGGACGCATGCGTGGCCATAATGTAGCGTGTGCACAACGCGCATACACTTCTCTCATCTAAATGGATGCAGCAGTTCCCATTTTTGCAAACCATACATAATTACAAAGAAAAATATTACTGAAAATGCGCTTCAGGTGTTTGGATAGATCAGGAGGCATTTTAGAGTACAGTCCTCAAAAGTCGCAGCATTCTTTGTGGCTTGTTGTGTTTTACACATTTCCATGAATCATGGATGTGTTGATGACATAAATGAGGAAATATTAGAGGACTTAAGGAGACGTGATGTTGAACTACGGCGGGATCTGGTTCGGGAGTAATGCACGATGCGCTCCTGGTGGATCGGGTGGACGGAGATGGAGTGGGGGGAGGAGGAAGGGGCACAACAGGTGCAGGTGGTGCGTTTGGAGGCCCACGCTCCATGGCTGCAGCAATCCTCTGCAGACTTGAGGAGACGCGCCCGAGAGGCCGCAGCAACATCGCCACCCGGACAAGACGGGCATTTATTACTTTGCCGCATCTCGGACAGCTCCCGCTGGCGTGCACCAGGCAAATCCGCCGTTATATTAGCAATCCGCCATGGAACAAGCGCGCCTAGCTACTTCAGACAAACCCATTTAAGATTTGCGTCGGGGGCAAGACTCATTTATCCCACCGGTATCATAGCAACAGCAGATGACTGCTCTTTTAGGGATCCCACAGATATCTACTGTCTCCTCATAACTTTAAAATGTTTCACCTCCCCTTTGCTCTTCTTCTCTGCTGCACCAGCTATGGCAGGCCAGGCAAGTCTGTAGAAATATTAAAGTGCTTATATTATGCACATTTTTCATATTGTTGATATTGTATATTATTCACTGTATTTAGAGGTTATATCAGTGAGTGAGGCATCTCACGTCTGTTCCATCTTTGTTGGGAGTCGCACATGCGCAGTACCTAGGTCAGCATAAATAATATTCTCAGCCATCAGTCAGAAATGTAGTGGATCATGCCTGGAATATATGGCAGTGCTATGTTCTCTGCAGTCATCTTTATTTTGTAAACCAACCTAAGGCGCTGAGCAATCCCATCAACATCTGTGCACAAGGAATGCTCTGTGATACTGAAGCCAGCGGGGGCGGTTGATGTGGTTGGTATACTGCACTTCTGGTTTGCCAAATGTAGAGTGAGGTTTGGAGAAATTCCGGTTCACTACCCACCTATCCTCACTGTATGTTTGTAATGACTAGGGAGCTTTGAAATGAAAGAGTGAGGCACAGAGGAGAGGATGTATAGATGGATCTAAGGAAGGAAAAAAATGAAGTGTCTTTTTGAGGATCCTGGCAGAGACACTTTTAGAAATAGTGAAACATTCTCCACTGGCATGCTGTCTCTGTGTTATTTACAGCCATACAGGTTTGACTCCTGGGCTCTCATTTATAAAACTGTGCATAGGATCCTTACTATAAGTGTACGTACGCCCAAAAGCCCAACTAGTGGTACTCCCACCCCGAGATACAATTTGAAGACGAAATAAAGTCTAATAGGCAAACACACTTTTCTTCATGCAGGTTTTATTATGAACAGTATTAAAGTTTGGACTGATAACGAGGACATTAAGTGCAACGATTGCGCCAGAGCTTAACGGCTGTATTTTCAGACTTTGACATTTGATGATATATGCAGTTTTAAAGACAGATATTTAGTTATTTACACTCTGTTCTGCAGTTATCTAATGGTAGGGTATTTTATGCTATCCTGTATTCCATGGAGTCGAGCCATCTCCTCCTCCTGCATGCGCTCCGTAGCGGACAATGTGACGGCGAGACAACGCCGATTAAACATTAAGAACACATTTTTATTAAAGATTTGAGTTGGAGGTGTTTATGGAACAGTTATCACTCAGTACAAGCACAAATAACACTGCTGGATTTAATCTTCATGGTAGCGTGGATGATATGGAGTGAAAAATGTGGGAAGTGGCGTACGCACATTTTCAGCCCCGTTTTGTGCGTACGCCACGTTTATAAATGAGGCCCCTAAATTAGGGTTTTTCTTTTACTGTGACCTCTGTCCTCAAACAAACACCTATACACTCGGAGGCACAAGACATTAATGAGTGGACACATATTTTCAGAAGTAGGAATATGGTTTTCCTGGTCTTCATCCGATACCTGTATTGGCATAGAAACCTGGCTGGATTGAATTATGACATCCATAGAATTAAATGTAGAGTATGTTTGGAGCTGGCGTAAGGCTGACCATTGGAAATAGTTAATAAAGGGAAAAAAAAATAAATAAAAAATAATCTCCCCAGTCCCCAATTACCCGTCCCCAGGAGGTTTTACATGACAGCTAAAATACTTTGGTCCCCGTAGCTGCAGTATTTTTGCTTTGACTGGGAGTTATTCGTGCCATTAAAGCAAGACTATGTATGTAGAAAGAGGAATTAACACAATCTTCTTCTTACAAAAGAAAAACAACAATTCATAAGCAATAAAACATACACCTGTTCAATTCAGACACAGCCTGTCTTGGTCTGGTATGACCAGTAAGTTATGGGGCCCTATCTTGCACTCAGCGCAATTGCCTTTGTACAACGACGCATGTATCATTCCTATTTTGCACCCGACACACAGCGGACTTTTCCCTCCACAGACGCACGTCTGTAAATTAGGGAATGTATTTGCGCTCCAGGGGGCGGTTCAGCGAAAAGAGAAGGCGTGTTCCGGCGCTAACGTTCTCTGGTGCTATTTTGCAGTTTCAGAAAACAATTCCGCCACTGACCAGGAAAAACCTGGTCTAAAGTCAGTGGCACTAGTCTAAAGTCAGTAGCGCGTTATTCAGATGCTATTTTAGGGGCGCATGCTTGGCCATAATGTAGCGTGTGCACAACACGCATACACTTCTCCCATCTAAATGGATGCAGCAGTTCCCATTTTTGCAAACCATACATAATTACAAAGAAAAATATTACTGAAAATGCGCTTCAGGTGTTTGGATAGATCAGGAGGCATTTTACAGTACAGTCGTCAAAAGTCGCAGCATTCTCTGGTCTAAAGTCAGTGGCGCTAGTCTAAAGTCAGTAGCGCGTTATTCAGATGCTATTTTAGGGGCGCATGCTTGGCCATAATGAAGCGTGTGCACAACGCGCATACATCTAAACAGACACAGCAGTTCCCATTTTTGCAAACCATACATAATTACAAAGAAAAATATTACTTTATGGCTAGAAAAAAGTTTGTCTCATCATGGGGAAAAAATAAAAAAAAAAAAAAAAAAAAAAAAAAAGAAAAATAAAAGAAAAAAAAAAAAAAAAAAAAAAGAAATTTTTTTTTCATTTGTTTTTTTTATTTTTTTTTTTGGGGGGGGAGGGGGGTGGGTTTAGGTGGGGGGGGTGGGATAAAACACTACAGAAAAAAAAAAGCGGAAAAAAAAAAAAAAAAAAAAAAAAAAAAAAAATTATTTTAAAAATTTTTTTTTTAACCAAAAAAACAAAATATTTTATTATATTTTCCTATTAGTTGTATTAATACAGTGCCCGTTCAAAATGTGCCTGTTTGGAACAGGCCGATTGCTTGGACTGTGGTATTGCTGCTTGTAGCATACTACATTTACCTGACAGAGAACATTGCAGATTCAGAATTTAATCACAAAATATCACAATTAACATGTGGCGTAATCAGACATTTTCCTCATGGACTCATGGCAGTGTGCTACCCACCTGGCGAGAGCCAATCAGCAAAAAGCTGCGATAATCAACCACCAGAGACGGACTCACAGAGACGTAGTCACAGAGACGGAGTCGGCTACGGAATGTGAGTGTCTGTCCGCGGAGAGACAGAGAGACAGAGAGAGAGAGAGAGAGAGAGAGAGAGAGAGAGAAGTGGCGGAAAGAAAAGGTGGAGGGCAATGGAAATAAAGAGAGTTTTTGTTCAACTACGTTTTAGTTCATCTTTTTCTCAAACGGGAATGCATGTTGATATCGCCACAGTCAGCGTTCAATGACAGCGGTGGCGTCTCGTCTCCAATTATCGTTAAGAAATTTAACACTTCAGCAGGGGTGTTAATTTCTAAACATTTCCAGACCTATCTGCACACTGCTGCGGAGGAAGCTCAGAGATTAGGTTATGTTCTGCCGCTTTTTTAGAAGTGGTGAATTTACAGCTCACAGCAACTAAATACGATATAGTGTCTGGATTTTGTTTGATGTTTAGTGTCGGCAAAATGGCTTCTTATTGAGTTTCCTCTCAGCGAGATGCTCGGAGTGAATTTAAGCTGGGCTTTTATCGGGAAGGGTAGAAAGCCAGCGTTAGGGTAGTGCCTTTTTTCCCCAGCTCGTGCTCCAGGAAAGTGACGAAACGTTAGCTTGGTAGCTGATTTCCAGCAATCATGTAACGTTGCAAGCAGCAAAAAGTTAACCGTAGTCAAAGACGGTAAATATCCCCCACCCCCGCTGCTTTACAGAGTGTGTCAACAGCCTGCTGCGTCAGCAGTTTTTTTTTTTCTTCAACCTTTATTGTTCGGACGTTAAGTTTTATTCAGAGTTTTTATTATCAAATAGCCATTGCTCTCGAAATTGCTCCAAATGCTTAAAAATCCAAACCCCAAGTTCATTGGGTACCCGGGAAACCAAATGTGAAGTAGATTTGGATGAATGGTTCATGAGATATTTCAAAGACAGACAGACAGACACACACACACACACACACACACACACACAAACACACACACAAACACACACACACACACACACACACACACACACACACACACACACACACACACACACACACACACACACACACACACACACACACACACACACATACAGAGGCTTCCCGATTTATAACATAGATGATCTGGCATCAACGTTTTAAGGACAACACCGTTTGTCAGTGTTTTCCAAAACCATTACAGATCACAATTATATGAAAGTGTCCTGATATGCCATCATGGTTAAGGATTGGTTAGGTTTATACCGACACAAAAACTACTTGGTTAGGGTTAGGAAGATTGTGGTCATGGTTAAAAGAAAGCAATGTTGACTGTAAAATGACCATGTGTCAAAGTCCAAAGACCTACTCCTGATTAAGTACTGTTCACACTAGAGATTCATGTAAATATAGGTCATATTAAGTCATTTAGACAGATTAGTGGGAACACCTCAAACATGTGGCAACATGTTTTTTACAGCAGCGATTTTGAAGGAAAAGCACAAATGTTACTACTACTACTACTACTACTACTACTACTATAACTACGACTACTACTACTACTACAACTACTACTACTACTAATAATAATAATCATAATAATGACTTTGTTATATTTAGGTGTGCCAGTAAACCATGCCAGTGAGCCAGCATAGACAGTACCAGGGTTGTGCATACCAAAGCACTGGAGAAGAGCAATGTTGTTCACCTGTATATTGTGACAATACATTCTGCTTTGAACCTTAAAAATCATAAAAGAAATGCAGCCAATAAAACTTGAAAATATCTGGTGAAATAAATGTCTATTGTCACACATATAGATTTGTAGAAGGCTTTGAGCTATATCATTTTCAATGTTCACTGTTGTTTTTTTTACTTGTTATTAACCCTTTAAAAATAACATATTGCCTGTTTTGCTGACCAATTAACAATACACAAGTCCCCAATTTCTTCTAGTCTTGAATGGTATCCTACATAGTGGTCCAGACTAAGCCAGAGCTGCTGATTCGAATACGAATACGAAAACTTTATTGTGTACAGATTTGAAAAGTTTTCTTCGGTTTCACCAAGAATACAAGAGAGACAGGACTTTACAAACAGTACATAGCCAAGATGGCAAGCCGGGCAACAGACAATACATTTCATTAGAAGTGACTTTACAAAGGTTACATTTACAAAAGTAAATAAGTAAATAGATGAATATAGCATACTAAAAAAAACTGGAAGTGCAACCTGGAAGTCTGCCTCGCCCTACATTCCATTCTTAAGTACGGTTCCCAGTGTTATTTAGCACCTTCACAGCATTGGGGACGAAGGATTTCTTAAAGATGTTTCTATTTGCTGTTGGTACTCTAAAACGCCTCCCTGAGGATAGGAGTTCAAATTCGCTGTGTAATGGATAGGGGTCACTAATCATTTTCTCAGTTTTGTTTGTAATGCGTTCCTCATAAATACTGCTTAAGTGCTTTTGTGGCTTCCCTATAATTTTTGAGGCCATGCTCACTATTCTCTGCAGTTTGTTCCTCCTTTGGATGTTTAGGTTACCATACCACATGATTATGTTAAAAGATAGGACGCTTTCCACTAAGCTTTTATATGCAGTTTCCAGGATATTTTGGTAACTGTAAACTGCACTGTAACAGCTTTCTGTATGTTCCCTAAAGTCAGGTAAATCACCCTATTTGCCAATACAGACAGAGCATTACTCTATTAGAATTAGCTCTCACTTTGCCCGCTATGCTATGTCAAGTCAAAGCGAGGTTTAAAGTGCCCATATTATGCTCATTTTCAGGTTCATAATTGTATTTAGAGGTTGTACCAGAATAGGTTTATGTGGTTTAATTTTCAAAAAACACGATCTTTTTGTTGTACTGCAGCTCCTCTTTTCACCCTGTGTGTTGATCTCTCTGTTTTAGCGACAGAGTGAAACATCTCACTTCTATCCCATCTCTGTTGGGAGTCGCACATGCTCATACCTAGGTAAGGACTACTAGCTAGCTACTTCTACTAGCTAGCTAGCGGTGCTAGCAGCAGCGCTAGCAGCAGTGCTAGCAGACCAAATGTTTCGGCCGATGACGTAGAAAGCCGTGCAGATTTTGACCAGCTCGCCCGGAGACTGAAGGCAGGACACATTCAGAAACCGTATCTCCCTCAGAACAGCATGGATGGATTTTTGTTTCAAGTTTGTATGTGTGTGGAAGCACCAGAGACACAAAATAACACCCAAATCCCAGAAAGTGTTTTTTTTTTCATAATATGGGCACTTTAAAACCACTTGGGGTTATTCAGTCAACAAATTAAATGACATGTTACATTAAAGACTCTGCACACTCAGCCTGGTGATCTCACGTATTCTTGCTGATTAGACCTCTGCTCAGGTTAAAGATTGGCAGAAACTATGACCCAATAAGAATGATAAAGGTGTGAGGATTTCCAAACTGACAGGTGCAACAAAACTAATAGGATGGTCAGAGAAATAAAAGAGAGATGTAGATCAAGCATAGTCTCATGTCACACCCACATGGTCCTCACGAGACGTCAGGCATGATAAGTTCAAAAACATCAGTGGGGGTGAACCCAGGGCCTTTAACAAGAAAGAGGGGCATAACAAAGGAGAGAGAACAGTTCAAGGCAACTACAACAAGGGAAATACACATTAACACTAATGTTGGAGCCAAAATTCTGATTTCGATATTGACTTTTATTTTTGATAAATTGTGCATAAATGCAGTGATTTTACAAGTACCGCTCAGAACAGTTATGTGATTGTGAGTTTAAGTTGTTTTTTGTTATATCTTTTATTTTTTGCTCTGTTGTCAATGATTGTACACAAAATACAAAATAATGAAGTGATCTTACCAGAAGGTAAGTTGCTCCCGTAAGTTGCTCCCATAACTAATCACACCCATTATTAAAGCACTATTGCAATATATGGTTTGGTGAAACTGGACTAATTTATAAACATGAATAGACTCACCAGGGATTATAAATATACATATATATATTGGTGCTGTAAAAAATTAAAAATTTACACTTTTTTGGGTGTGTTTGGGTTTGTGATGAAATGCTTTTTTTTTTCTCCATCAGTTTGGGAAATCAGGAAGCAATGCAGCACTGCTACACTCACTGGAGACTACAGTTAGGTCAAAGCACATTATTTTGACCCACAGTGGGAACTTCGATCGCAGGCTTTGACTTTTATGAAAATAGGGGAGAGGCATTTTGCCGATGTGGGCGCCAAGGACTTTCTGCAAGAAGCCAGACAGTGGGACATTGAAATAAAGCCAGCACACGGACTTCTTTTTTAGCATGCAACATGATTGCAACGGCCAGGCAACTCCCATTGGAGCATATGCCTTACGTTGCACATAGCCATGGAGCCATCACAGTTTCTCTCACGCTTTAGTTATTGTCTGTTTGAATTTATTTTTGTATCACCCTGTTTAGATCCCACTTAAAAGATGTTTTTGTGAGCCTTTATTTTCCCACATGTGGGGTTAAACACAATTACACTATTACATTACATTGTTACATTTAGCTGACCAATGTACTTGTACAATGTGTCTGTTGCTGTAAAGCACAAAGTCTATTGTTATGTGTTAAGTCGCACTGAAGTCGCACAAACAGCTGACTTCAGACTTGACTTGTGACTCAACCCAAAAGACTTCAGACTTGACTCGGACTTGAGCTTCAAGACTTGTCAACATCCTGTTTTCATGCAATTATTGCTTTTAAATCTAAATTTATTCATGTATTTCTATTTTCTTTTATTGGCGCATATACATTGGGGAAACGAATGATGAGTGCATGTCCCCTGGCCTTTGCCATATTGTGCAAAGTAACGCATGCACTATGCCTTATGTGCTTATGCATTGACGATGGCGACACCAAGTCCTCCCGGAGTTGTGCCTTTTGTCATTAGTTTTGCTTTCAATAACTTGGTAAACAGTGGCAGTAAGCCAACAGCTACATGCAAGGTGTGAGGCACCAAGATAAATGATGCCGGATCAACAACGTCGAACTTCATCAGGCATCTCCAAACGCACCCAGATAGGCCAGTCACTTGCTAATGTGAAAGAGATGTTACATTTAGCATATATCGTCACAGGTAACAAGCTAACCATTGCAGAGTGTTGTGCTAATGCTGGGAACAGGCTAATTGTATCTTTATAGTTGTATCCATATGATGTGACAGACTTAGGTTAATATTTCACCAGGTCCGAGGGCTAGAGGGATGTGTTAAGTAGCAGAAGATTAGACTATACAATGTCCTAAATTGGAGACCCAATGTAAGTTCTGGATGTAACAAAATTAAGCTAGCTCCATTAAAGCCTAGCTACAGGACATGCTTTGAATTCATAAAATTTAACAATACATTGTTAGGGACAGATCAGATGGCCAGAGACTTGAAACTTTACTTGAACTTGCCCCTCAAAGACTTGAGACTTGAGTTGAACGTGACCCTCAAAGACTTGAGACTTGACCTGGACTCAAGCTCAAAGACTTGAGACTCGACTTGGACTTCCAAAAAATGACTTGTGAACATCTCTGAAAGTGGGACACAATTGTGTTAGTATTACCAAGTAATGTTACATTCAGGTCAATATGCCCAGCTGTTGTTGCTTGATGGGCTTGAGTTTGCAATATTATGCTTTCAGTTCTTACAAGAAATAACCTGTGTGTAAAGCTGCTGGCAGCCCTCTACCACTCTGCAATAGAGAGCATCATAACATAGTGCCTCACAGTGTGGTAGGCTGGCTGCTCAGCAGCTGACAAAAAAGCACTGCAGAGGGTCATCACAACACTGCACAGAAAATCATCGGCTGCCCTCTCCCCCCTATCACTTCAGGACATTGCACGCACCCACTACCTTTCCAGAGCAAAGAACATTGTTAAAGCAACACCAAAGGTTCTTTTGTACCTTAAAATAATGTTTCCAAAATCGTTTCAGTGGTTCCTCAACTGGTAACAGGGTCAACGGCACTTCTGCATTCGCTTTGCGGCCCTCTATCGGCTATAAACGCACTATGCAAGTTTGCCAGATCAGGTAGCGGATCTGTAGTTCCGGTTCCAACCTGTAGGGGGACCGAAGAGGAAAAGTGCTTTGGTGTTGCTTTAAAGCCAGTTCTCAGCCTGGCCACCATTTCTTTGATCTCCTGCCCTCGGGGAGACGCTGCTGGTCCATCAGAACATTAGTAAAGGAACTAGTAAAAGGCTTCTTTCCAAAAGCCATCCAGAATCTAAATCTACACACATAACGTCTCTGCACCCATATTCACATTTCTTATTAGTGTTTTTACAATCCATTTCATTGATCTGCGCAATATTAAATTATTATTTCTATTAATATATTTATTATCGCAACTACCTGCCCTTGTTTAATGATGAATGTTGAATGAATGTCGTTGTTAGTCTTATGTTATACGTGGATGTGTGCAATATAGTTAGATTTTTAAGGGATACTTCACCGATTAGCATTAAGCTTTGTATCAGTAGAAACATTTTTGAATGACCCTGCTTCCCTCCCTCATGTCCCCCTGAGACCAGAGACAGCTGTATTGTGTTTATGGAAAAAAAGCTCTGATGATGCAAAAAGAGGCTAGAGACTACAGCCAAAAAAAAAAAATGCTCGATGAGCAAAATGACGATTTTTGCATCATCTGAGTTTTTTTTCCAGACACACAATATGGACATTTTTTGGTGAGGACCGTCTGTGCAATATGGTTCTATAATAGCAAACAAGTGAGACAGAGAAAAAAGACAGCGTTACGGGAGCTGGGAGGAGACTTGTTGAAGAACTGTTGTGGTAGCTGTACTCTCTTCAGCTGACTGATCCTCCCACGTCTTTAAATCCTCTGCCAGCACTCTGCAGCCCTCTCTGCCATGTTTATATTTCTGTTTTCCCATCCCAGCATAGGGATCACGTTGTTATTTTCTCCGGCCCAGCCTTGTGGTCGGTGGTACCATGTTTGCGCTGCAAAATGAACACAGGGAGAACTCCACAGAAAACACACTACTAGACCATATGTTGCATGGCACAACATGAAAACTCACAAAAGCATTTTACAGGAAAGAGGAGGAGGAAAGAAGAGCAGTGGGGACAGTAGAGATGTGGTGATTTCACAAGGCAGTCATTTATCAAATATGTGCCAACTCCACATTACAACACAGTCTATTCATTGGACTTTTTATGGACTGTTGGAAAGAGTCTAATTCTTTGAAACACATACACATATGTATTACTACTGTATGTATTATGATGTGTGTGTATTTATTTTTTATATGGAATACAAAGCCTCAAGACTTCAGAAACAAGCTAACATATTAGCATTTCTTCGTTTGGACATGATATGGTTTAACCCTTGTGTTGTCTTCCCCTTGACCATGCAACTTTTAGTTTTTTTGGTTCAAAATTTAAAACTTTTTCTTCAACATTTTGGTCACTTTTCCTGACGGTTTTGTAAAGTTTAAAAAAAAAAATTTCAACATTCTGTTAATTATTTTTTAAATGCTATAAAATTAAATAAAACACCCAAATTCAATGAATGAAGAAGTTGGTGGAAAGAAACTCAAATTTCTGATGTAGAACCTTTTTGAAAATGGGTCAAATTTGACCCGAGGACGACGGGAGGGTTAACACACACACACACACACACACACACACACACACACACACACACACACACACACACACACATACACACACACAAGAAAGAAAATGGAACAGTAAGCAGTGAGCTACAATGTGGCTGCTGTAATTTGTATTTAAGTAAGTCACATTGTTACTGTAACTAAATTTAAAGCGTAAGATAAAGGTTTTCTTTTCAACCTGGACCCTATGTTTTTGAGTCTAAGTGACTTATGGGAACAACCATCTTTGACATTGGTCCAGTATAGGGATGACCCGATTAATCGACCACCGATCATTATCGGTCAGAATTTACCAAAAAGAAGTGATCGGGCCAGTGGCGTAACGAGCCATGAAGGATTATCAAGGCGGGCCCCCCTACTACAGCACGTGATGATGGCGCTATGTCCATGATTAGGCTACCATGAATAGGACAGGAGAGAATCATCATACAGCATATAAGAGATGAGATGACATAAACACTGGTGAATGCTCACCATGACACATGAAAAAACACACAAGGGCAGTCCCTCCAGGATTTTGCGGCCTTTTTTTGAGATTTTTTCGGCCCAAAATGCCTGATTTCACGGGAGCTTTTGTAAAAAATTTCGATAAAAGTTGCAATGTCTTTTGTATGTTTGTTGCAATGAAGTTGCAGAAGACAGTGAAAGTTGCAAAAATATGTAAAGTTCTTTAAAAATAAAAAGGAAACTTGTTTTGGGGAATAATAATTATTACTATTAATTAATTACTCTGGACTGAGATTTCCTAGGAACCTTACCAAAAAGGCTCAGGATGCTGCAAATGTTGGTATAATATGAAAATGGCTGGTGGATTTAAGACAAAAAATGATAATTTATTGAATTAATCCAATATGAACATATCGTCGGCGGTGTGGAACTTCTACAAAGTGTGTTAGACTGATAATACACATGCCATCTCGACCATGTGACTTTTTAAGACTACAATTTTGCTTAATAGTTTAGCTTCCACTGGGATGAGTGACACAGGCCATATTGTCTTAATATAATGTGCTCGTTATGGAATCCACTTATCTGGCATAATTAAGCATACAAAGGATTAAAGGTACCAGTAATGAGCTGTATGCCTTATAAATCATTATTGTATTTCCCCTTTCCTGGGTCTGTAAGTGTCTCTCCAGTTTTGTTCTTTATTTGGAGTATGGCCTTTGATGCCTGAGCCTGTATCAGATGCCTCGCTAATAACTTATGTGGCCCTATTTCAGATAGTCTTTGTTTCAAACTAGCCATTTGGGAACACACACACAGAGCATATTATTATAGTCATACTTCGCATAATTTATAGTCATACTTCAATTTAGTGATTTTTTCTAATATATCTATTGTCGGGTAAGACTGGTATGACTGTTACAATTGTTCTGCAATTTAGCCTCTATATCCTTAAAGTGCCCATATTATGAAAAAATCCCTTTTTCTGGGATTTGAGGTGTTATTTTGTGTATCTGGTTCTTCCACACGCATACAAACTTTGAAAAAAATCCATCCATGCTGTTCTGAGTGAGATACGGTTTCTGAATGTGTCCTGCCTTCAGTCTCCGGGGGAGCTGTTCAAAATCTACACGACTTTCTACGTCACTCGCCGAAACGACCTGGCTAAACGCAACTGTTAGCACGCTGGCGTTAGCGTGGTAGCTAACGCTAGCATGGTACCTCGTTCTCAATAGCAAAGCACTGCTACAACACACACAAGTTCACCATAATCTACAAAAGAACTACTTACATGTGCGCCCTCGTTTAGAAGTCTCCCAGCTAATCCTGCCTTGTAACTGACTGAAGTCGGAGAAACAGCCTTTCTTTTACTATCTATGGAGCTAGCTGACATGATCTACATCTGAGCTACTGAGCATGTGCAAGTGCAATCAAAGATAGTACAGAAGAAGAAAAAGAAAAGAGGTCTCACTCTGTAGCTAAAACAGAGACCAGGTGAAAAGAGGATCTGCAGCAGTGAGAGAGAGCTGTGCAGTACAACAACAATATGGTGTTTTTTGAAAATTAAACCATGTAAACCTATTCTGGTACAACCTTAAAATACAGTTATGAACCTGAAAATGAGCATAATATGGGCGCTTTAAGGGTTGCCTCTTCTTATTTACTCTTACCTGATGTGTGAAAAAAATATGTTCTCTCATAACTGCCTTCAAGCTTTCCCATAAAACCGAATCATCTACATTACCCTTGTCATTAGATTGAAGAGAAAATTAAATGCGTTCTTCCGTCTGTCTGAAAAAAAAAAAATCTTTCAACAAAGCAGGATCAAAACACCAAGTTCTACGGCCTCTCGTGTCCAAGTTGGCAAATTGCAAGGTTAGTGTGACAGGACTATGGTCTGAAATTAGAATAAGATGATAGACAGCATCTGTCGCTGCAGAGATAAGTTTAGAATCAAGGAATTAAAGTCAATGCAAGAGAAGGATTTATGTACTAGGAAAAAATAGCAATACTCCCTGCCTGTAGTAAACAACAATGTCCAGATGTCCACAATGGTTTAGTTTTTTTTTAAATTGCATTTAGACACTGTCCTGACTTTGATTGCTGCAGTGAGATTAAATAATTTTTATCTAAGCTCGCTTTAAGAACACAGTTCATATCTCCAGCAAGTTTGACATTTGTTTGATCTATAATTAAGATAGAATTGAGAACCTTGCGAAGAAAATTCAAGCAATTAAAGTTGTAGCCATATATAATTCACAAAGGTCACTGGAGTAGAGTTCAAACAGTCAGCCACTTACTAGAAATCTACCGTCGGCATCTGCTATTGTTATATTTTGACTAAAAGGGATGTTTTTCAAAAATAAAATTTCAACCCTTCTAGCCTTCACTCCAAATGTAGCCTCATTTGTCTGACCCAGCCATGAAGCACTGGGTGCTCTTAGTGTGCGTCTCCTGTAATAATAACATCAGGTTCTTATGATTTAAGATGCGCAACAACCTTGGCTCTCTTCACTAAATTATATTCTGCTTCAAGCTGTATGTGTCAGCATTCTTTCTGCCAACATATTAACAAAACAATGTGCTAACCCTAACCAACATAAACTGTGAGTCCAGTACTCTGAATACATACAGACTCAAAATCAAGCATTTCTACTCTATCAATTTGGAGAATTGCCAAAATAAAGCCCCACATATATACCTTGGAACAGCTACATTTCTGTTTTGACCATTTGTGAACTGCGGTAAGTTTTGTCTTTACTTTAGTTACTTTATTCTTTATTCAGGACACAAAAACACGGTCTATAGCACAATACAAAACATAGCAAAAGACAGACAAATACTAGGGCACAACATTGCTTACAAAAGCACACAATTCTTCAACTACTGTATCTAGCCTCCTAATTTTTTTCTCAAAGTGCACAAGATTGATGCATTTAAGCTTAAAATGTACAAAATATTCTAATTTCTAATTTAGCCAGGTTGGACAGGACCAAGGTAGACCGCTCTCCTACGGAGCCATGTTGCTGTGGTCATTATGGAGTGCAATATTGCTACTGACCCCCCTGAAGGCTGCAGAAGAGGAAGATGTCCGTGCAGGTAGGGATGACTCTTGTTATATAGACCCCTTTTCTGTTAGTAAACACTTTAACGTTTTTTTGTGGGCGGAGTGTAGGTGGAGGCAAAATTATAGCACATACTGCATTGGCTGCTGCTGTTTTTTGGAGCGATACCTCGAAACGGCATACCAAATTGGTACAGGGGAGCCGTGCCTCCTAATGGTTATCAGGCAGGAGGTCTACCTACAAATAATAGGCAAGGTGGCAAGGTCGCTTTATTTGTATAGCACATTTTAGCAACAAGGTAATTTTAAAAGGTCCAGTGTGTAACGTGTTTAGTTGTTCATTATCAAAATCTGTGTTGCCTGTTCACAAACTGAATTAAATTTACCTCCACCATCAATTCCAAGTATTCCTATTAGCTTGAAATTTTACATTTGCATTCTCATGAACTGGGGTAGACGCTCCATATTCATGCTCCATCTTGAAATAGGTTAGCCGGTAACGGACTTACAGGACATACTGCTCCGCCTTTCGCGTTTTCGCTGCCACATGATAAACTCACAGCTGCTGCTAATGCTGCTAATGGGTATCGTAGCTTCCTGGCCCCGGCAAGTTTGAAGAAGAAAACATGGAAGACCACAAGTATTCAAAATCCAAATTTCAGGAACAGGAGTCTTCTTCTTCTTCGCCTGCAAAAAGAAAAAGGAGATTGAATAGAGCAAGAGACCGGCTTTTTGAAGCATGAAGGACTGCGTGGTGCGAGAGAGTTGATTGCGATATATGATCTCAATGCTAGATGGGAAAAATTCCCACACATTGGACCTTTAAGTGCTTTACATAAAACATTAAAGAGCAGTTAAAAGCAATAATAATAAAAAAAAAACAGCGATGGTAGCTTACTTTATTGTTTTCCATAATCTGAACCAGTGGAAGCATGCTAAACAGAAGAGGCCCCAGAATGGAGCCTTGGGGAACTCTGCATGTCATATTTGTCCACTCAGATGTGTAATTACCTATAGACACAAAGTAGTCCCTGTTCTTTAAGTAGGATTCAAACCATTTTAGTACTGTGCCAGAAAGTCCAACCTAGTTTTCCAATCAGTCTAGTAATTATAAATCAATAAATAATCAGACCAGTGTGTAATATCAACACACTGTTCTGATGCTACTGGATCACCCCTGCACCAAAGAGCACCTGGTGTTTTTTTTTTTCACCCACCACCAAAGAGAAGCCCTTCTATTTCCAGTCTAGTAATACAGTACAGGCCAAAAGTTTGACAGCGTCATAACTTCACCCTGAGGTGAGCAGAGGGCAGAAAAGGAGAGGGTAGGACGAAAGATGAGGTAGGGAGAGGAGAAAGTAACAAAGAAGACTTTCAATTTGGGATTGAACAACAGCTGCGCCGGACTAATGTCATAGGAAAATACTGTAATACCAAATGCCATCAAGTCTAAAACAATTCACACAAGAGAACCCAACCAAGCATTTAGTCCTATATGTTGTAAGGTCAGTCTAACAAGCTTTAAAAGCGTATCATTCTTTGCTGCTTACAAGCTGAATTCCAGTTTCAAATAACAATCAATTTGGCAAACCATTGTTAAATATGCCTAAGATTGCTACCATGTTATTGAACTGGAAACAAGCTTATGTACAGTACAGGCCAAAAGTTTGGACACACCTTCTCATTCAATGCGTTTCCTTTTTGTTTTCATGACTATTTACATTGTAGATTCTCACTGAAGGCATCAAAACTATGAATGAACACATATGGAATTATGTACTTAACAAAAAAGTGTGAAATAACTGAAAACATGTCTTATATTTTAGATTCTTCAAAGTAGCCACCCTTTGCTTTTTTATTAATAAGGGAAAAAAATCAACTAATTAAGCCTGACAAAGCACACCTGTGAAGTGAAAACCATTTCAGGTGACTACCTCATGAAGCTCATTGAGAGAACACCAAGGGTTTGCAGAGTTATCAAAAAAAGCAAAGGGTGGCTACTTTGAGGAATCTAAAATATAAGACATGTTTTCAGTTATTTCACACTTTTTGTTAAGTACATAATTCCATATGTGTTCATTCATAGTTTTGATGCCTTCAGTGAGAATCTACAATGTAAATAGTCATGAAAATAAAGAAACACATTGAATGAGAAGGTATGTCCAAACTTTTGGCCTGTACTGTATGTTGTGGTCGACTGTGTTAAATGCAGTACTGAGATCAAGTAATACTAAGGTTGAAATGTTGCCATTGTCTAAATTTAAGTGGATGTCATAAAGACTTTAACAAGAGCCATCTCAGTGCTCTTGTGTGGTCGAAAAAAACAGACTAGAAGACATCAAAACAGTTTAGCGGTTGAAAAGATTGTTCTTTTTTTTTTTACAGTGGCTTGATGACCGCAGTTTTCAGGGCCCGTGGAAATTTACCTGAAAGAAGAGACATGTTTTAGAATCTGTAGAAGATCTAAAACCAAACATTTTTGAAAAAGCCCTTTAGCAGAATATCAAGGCAACAGGAGGAGGATTTTAGACGTTGTAAAATGCCCTTTAGGTTTTTAATGGTTGATCGCATTTAATTGCGTCATGGTATTTTAATTGATTTTACGTGGGCGCAGGGACACAAATCTTACCGTACCGGATATGGAGTCACAGACTGCTTGTCTAATTTTCAGAATTTTGTCAGTAAAGAAGGAGGCAAATTCATTGCAGGCCCTGGTGGATAAAAGTTCAGATACTACTGTTACTGGAGGGTTCGTGAACTTATCGACATAAGCAAACAAGACACATACATTATTGTTGTTTTTGGTGATAAGGTTAGAGAACAAGGACCGCCTTGCATTTCTCAGTTACAAATTATAAATGCAAAGTCTCTCTTTATACAGTAGATGTCATAATGAACATAGAAAAAAACATTCCGCCACCTGCGTTCAGCTTTTCGACACTCTTTTTTCTGTTCTTACCAGTGTGGCATTTCTCAGTAGAGATCTTTTCTTACTGGAGACAGCTTTCACCTTAGTGGGAGCAATGGCAACAAAAACATTTGTTATTTTACTAGTAAAGTGACCCACAAGCTCAGTGACTGAGAACCAAGAGGGGGTGGTGTAGAGGAGAAGAGCCAAATTAATGTTTCACTGGTGTTTTCAGTGATATACCGTTTTCTGATAACCTCTTTGGAGATGCACGAAGATCGTGTTGTCAAAGAAAACTGAGAGCAGCATCAGTCACCATAACCTTGAAAATGTTCAGACCCTCGGAGATAATCCAGTCCAGAGTGTGTGTCTTGTTGTGTGTGGGCTCCGTCACATGCTGAGTCAGTCCATAGTTATCAAGAACACAGTACAGTTCTTTAGTCCTTCTCAAAGTCAAAACAGATTATAGACTGCAGTCCGGTAAAGTTATCAAAGGAGGTTGCACAGTATTCAGGTGGCCTGTAGATTTTAAGGAACTGCTCGAGAGGAGGAACTCTGCTGAGGAGCCACATAATCAAAAAAAACAAAATTTCCAAAAGATATCTGCTTCACTCTATTCTCACTCATAAAACTGAGGTTAGGGTTAGGGTTGATTCGCTAAGAACAGCCGCACTGCTATTTTGGTCTAACCAAGTTTCAGTTAAAAACATAATATTAAGGTTGTGCTTCATAATAAAATCATTGATTAAAAAAGGTTGGGATGATATATTAACATAATTTAAATTATAGTGACCTCTTGAGTCTAAAATGTAGATTTTAAGTTTATATGTGATTTGATTACTGTGCATGCGTGTGTGTGTGTGTGTGTGTGTATCTATGTGTGTAGGCTGCAGCACAGCTGTAAATGACCTGGTCTATATTGTTGATGGCTCATGGAGTGTTGGCTTCTCTGACTTTGACACGGCCAAGCAGTGGCTTATCAACATCACCAGCCAATTTGACATCAGTTCCCACTACACACAGGTAACGTCAACCACATTATATTGTTTGCGCTGAACATGAATTGAGTTTCTGAGATGTTGTCTCATAACTATCATCCGATTATTTTCTGTCTTCTGTCATCTGTCTTTTTTGTGTCAGTTGCCTGCTTTGATAAAACACACATAATTGCACCACATCTACTTTGGTTTTGTTTGTACGTGCTGTAGGTGGCTGTGATTCAGTACAGCGACACTCCTCGCCTGGAGATTCCTCTGGGGAAACACCAGGGTGGAGGGGAGCTCATCCAGGCCATACAGAGCATCACCTACCTGGGAGGAAACACGCAGGCAGGACAGCATTATTTCAACTATCAGTCCTAATTTGCATGCCGGTATTATGAGAATATATAATAATTCCAAACTGTTGGTGTGCTGTTTGTCCTGGCACCGCTAAGAAAATAGAGTCCCTGTTCTGGGAAGACAGATGTGAGTAACCCACAATTCATCAGTTAAATTAATCAAAAAAATCACATTTGAAAGACACTAGAAATTAAAAAATAAGGAGAAAACAGCGTGGCAGTGTCCTCGGGTTGGAAGCCAATAAAGGTGTATGACCATGTACAGAGACCTAACAATTCCCCCAAGATCAAGCATTTGGTACGACAGCGGTGAGGAAAGACTTCCTTATAACGGGCAGAAACCTTGATCAGACCCACTAAGTGGGTGGCCATCTGCCTCGACCAGTTGGGGGAAACAGAGAGCGAGAGAGAGAAATATGTATTATAGTAACATTAAAGCTAATATAACTATGACTAATAATAGTAGTAGTAGCAGTGGGCGTCGAGCAATATGATGGCAGCAGTCACAGTCACAATCCAGGGCTGCGGTCGAAAAGTCCAACAATGACCTCCTAAGTCCTTTTCCTAACCCATTTTTCCTTAACTCCGATGGTAAACGTCATGAGGTCAAGGAAAGGTGTGAAGGAGAATTCAAAAGGAATTAGGATAAGACAACCACGGTGCGAGGAGAATCCGACTCTCTTTACACTCGGCTGGAATCATGCGAGGGCGATGTTATTGACGTGGGTCTGCTGGTGAAACAAGATCATCTGGAATACTTTGCCCCGAGCGTTCTAAACGTGATGTTTCATGCAGGCTCCATTATTTCATAAGCTAAAAGTTGAGTTATTTTTTCTCTGTCAAGTTTATAACTACAGATTTTAGTTTAGCTGTTTAAATATTCCATGATATCAGCAACAGTGACATTACTGCGCCCATGGAAACATTGACAGTTACTGAAAAACAGCCTCTCTCATCACTACAGTACATCTTTAAAGAAAACACTGATCCATCTCTACAATGCATCATTTAAAAGCAATAGCCTTCAGAGACTGTAGAAAGGGTGGCAATATCTTATGTGGATTGGTGTGGCTGTGAGATTTCAGGTAGTTGATTCCGGATAGCCGATCCGGATAGCCGATCCGCGCATTCTCACATAATATTCCTACTTTTACACATGGTCATAATAATGTAGTCATATCTGTAGTGAGTTTTTAACAAAACAGATATATTGAAATAAGCCAGGGGGGCCAACAGGTGAACTTTTTCAGACGCTGCACTGGGCTCTAGATAAACCGCTGTCCGGTGCGCTGCTTAACTTTGGATTCAGCGATCCATTCAGTCATAGTTCTGTTAACACATGCTCACTGTCATGTTACGCATTGGAAAGGAGAGTAACATTCTCACATTAGCGGGTTTATTAAACCACTCAAACAGTGCCATAAAGCACATTATTATTATTAGGCCTATTAGATGTGTTGCAATGTCTCCGAAAATGAAATGTACGCACGGTGCGTCCAGGATTACAGCGCTACTGCGCACCTTATAGATTATTAACGGCGAAATGGTGATGCGTAGATTTTAAATTTAGCTGCCACAAAGACTTGTGGGACATAAAGGATGGTCCAGTGTATCCTATGCTAAAGGAGGTAACAAAGGAAGCAATGAAGCACCTTTCCTTATCACTTACACAATTCCAACGGCTCTTATCATGGCAGCCACTTAACTACTTCATCATTTTACTCCGTTAGGAACCTTGCTAAGCAAAATTTGAGTATTCGACCGCAGCCCAGCTGTCACCAAAATCAAGCATGAGCAGCCTTGTCAAGCTGCTGAATGGTAATAGGGCGCTGACAACCCCACTGTCATGAATAACGACGGCATGAAATAAAATGTGGCATTATGAAAAGGTACATTAGGAATAAAACTTGACATAAAATGTTGTGTAATTGAGAGAAATGCAAATATAAGAAGCAAAAACAAGTCTTAAAAAAGGAGCATTTTAATATACAAATGTCTATCATTAAATGCATATGAAATAAAAATGTAATAATAATGACTTGAATAGTATTAATATTTTGCTCAATCTATTCATATGATTATTTATATCATAATATATTTGTGTTTATTTAGTATTTAACACTTTGGGGTTCCATATATGAGTGGTCATACATGGTAGATGGACTCACAGAAGCACAAACAGGCAGAGGTCAACTATCACGGGAAGTCAGGAAACTAGAAATGCTCGGAATCAGGGATAACGCTCAAAAGCTAACACAGAGGAAAGACGATCTCGCAATGAGGTGACAGTGGGGTTATATACACAAGGACGGAGGAAATAAGGAGACATGGGGGGGAAGGTAATCACACACGGTGAGAAGGCAGACTAAGACCAGGAAGTAAATAGACCTGACACAAGACGAGAAGGTGAGTATGAAACAAAACTAGGAAGTGGTAAGAACAAACTGAACTAGTAAAACAAATAGAAAGCATTAACTTGACACAGGAGCTAGGCATGACACTAGTTGCTGCACTAAGGCCTCCAACTGGTAGATCAGGGCACCCGCATGCTGAGGAATGAAACAGACCTCAAATTTACAATAAAATGGCCTATAAAAATCTTCACTACTTCCAGTACTCCATCCAAAAACGCGAAACTAATAAAGTGGAGCAGGCTGGTTATGGCGAGGCAGACTGCACTTAGGCAGGTCCAAGGGTGCCAGCATTCAGTTACCACAGGTGCATCTGCAGCAACATGACCACACAGCACCACAAGCACAGAAATGGTCAATAAACATACAGGCACGCTAGGTTTGGTTGCTTTGCTTTTGTAAAAAAAAAAGAAATACATGTTTTAATCTGCTGCTATCTGGAAGCTGGTGGACATACAAGCTCACATACATGATCCCTCACAGCATCATGGTATTTTTCAATGTACTCCACCAGGTCATCACTGTTTTCTGACTGTCTTGCAGACTGGCAGGGCCATCAAGTTTGCCGTGGACCACGTCTTCTCTTCCTCCCAAAGATCCAGCCAGGTCAAGAACCGCATAGCTGTGGTGGTTACTGATGGCAAATCTCAGGATGATGTGGTAAATGTCACTCTGCCGGGTTCAAGTGCTCGTGTTGAAACCAAGTGAATACGTTTATTTGGGTGGCAGACTCAGGGGGCTTCAGATGTATTACAGTGGGAAAAAAGAATGACAGGATCTCCCCATCCATAGAACCTCAACAAGGCAACACTATCTTACAATGGGTTATCCACACTAGAGCTGTCAGTTTTCCTCTATAATAACATTCAAATTTCATTTGTTATTTTTTTTAAATATTAGAATAATATTAGACTATTTAATGCTCAAATACAGCCTGTTATTAATATGTACTACACTACTCATTGTCAATGCCACTATAAGCATGTGGTTGTTGTTAAACATTATGTCCACTAGAGGGACTTCTAACATCAGCCTGGCCTTGAAGGTGATCTACGTCACGGCGCATTGCATTTCTGGCACGTCGCTCTCTGTTTACATTATTTACACAGCAACAAACACAAATCAACAGAGAACTCTGGAATGAAACATTATCCAACAAGTGTAGTGAAGCGGCTCTGTTGTAAAGGCTAACGTTGCTCGGTTAGCACAATGACATCATGTTAGAAAGCACAGCTGAAACGAATTGTCAAAAAATAAAGTAACAAAAGTGTTAGCCACAATGCTAACGGCATTAATAACTAAGCCAAACGGTGCTGTTAGAAGGTAATATATTAAGTTGAAGCTAACTGACAGCTGTAGGGCAGCTAACATTAACTTTAGCTGTCTCCATGAAGCTCCCAGCTAAGCTCCTATAACTCGCAACACAGTTAGGAAACCAAAATGAGCTAACTATTGGTAACATAAGCATTTTGGATCGGTGGATGTCGATTTTAAAGTTATGTTAAAACTATTTTCCACCCTTCTTCCGATTTCCAGCTGCAGCCTGTTACTCCCCCTGTACTAACGTTACTTGGTATGTAACGTTAGCTCCATGATGTTGTACTAACGTTACTCGGTACGTAATGTTAGCTCCATGATGTTGTTCTAACATTACTCGGTAAGTAACGTTAGCTCCATGATGTTGTACTAACATTAGTTGGTACGTAACGTTAGCTCCATGATGTTGTACTAACATTACTTGGTACGTAACGTTAGCTCATATTGTCTTGTGTTTCTCACTCCTGTAACTTATAGTTAATCAGACATGAAAAGAGGGAGATTAGCTAACCTTAGCCAACCTATTTATATATATATATATATATATATATATATAAATAAAAAATAAATCACATATGAATAGTAATTTCAGCATTCGAATAGTATTGATTTCTTTACTATTCAAATTATATTCGACTCACGGAATTCATTCCAACAGCCCTAATCCACACTATAGTCTCGCTTTGCCAGACCCTCCTCCAAGGCGCGCTGGAGGAGAGTCTGGCTACTCCACATAGCATTCGGGGATGGGAGGAAAACTTGCTCTGGTTTATTGGCATTTCTTTAAACCAATCACAATCGTCTTGGGCGGCGCTAAGCATTGGAGAAAAGCTGCGGAGCTGCTGCAAAATAGCCTCAGGAAGGAACTTGTTTTGGTGGAACGTGTACGTTCAAAAGTAGTTTTAGTTTAGATACTAGACTATCTGTCCAATCTGAGTTTTCTTTTGGACAGATAGTCTAGCTAGCTGTCTGGATTTACCCTGCAGAGATCTGAGGAGCAGTTAACCAAGGCAATGGATATCCGGCCTAAATGAGTGAAATCCGGTGGATTTTCTGGCGACAAGGGAGCAATCCGGGAAGTAGAACGTCAAGGATATAAACTATCCACACCATGACATTTATGTGAAAGCTGTTGGCTGTTATATTGTTAATTGTACTTTTGTCATACTGTTTTTTCATAAACTCCTCTGTCAAGTGTCTAAATGGAAAGCCTCTTGGGGGCTAATTTTCACCAGAGAAAGCCTATGTTTCTTTAGGTGGATGCCAGTATGGAGGCACGAGCTCAGGGCATTACAGTATTCGCTGTTGGAGTTGGCAGTGAGATCACCACATCGGAGCTTGTATCCATTGCCAATAGACCATCATCCACCTATGTCCTGTATGCCGAAGATTACACCACCATTGACCGTATTCGAGACTCCATGGAGCAAAAGCTCTGTGAAGGTCAGGACATCTACTTCATCTATCTCTTTTGGCATGTTTAGAGAACACAGAAACATGACTCTCAACTAGACAGACTTGAAGGAAAAGCAGTGTAACTGCAGACATTACGGCATGTGGTAGTGAAAAAAAGATAGGCGTAATTAATAACATTATTAATGGCTGCATCTGTAGTTTCTCTGTAGCTTTTCTTGTTCCAGTACTTGTTCCATTTTTTGCATTATGGCTCACTGAGCCTGCACTTGTGTTGTGATCCAGTGAATTATGCTTGCTGATTTTAAATTCAACAACAAAAGATATTGATTCAATTGTGTCGTCCACAAAAATACAACAAAATACACCTCCACATAACACAGTTGACCCAACAATGAATGATTGCATAAATATTTAGAGGTGAGCTGTTATTAAGCTGACTGAATAAATGACCCTTTTCTTTCTAGAGTCTGTGTGTCCAACACGAATCCCGGTGGCATCTCGTGATGAGAAAGGCTTTGAGCTGATGCTGGGCATGAACATTCAGAAGAAGGCCAAGGAGATCCCTGGCTCTCTGATTTCTGAGGCAGCCTACGCACTGACTGTCTCCACAGACATTACTGAGAATACCAGGTAGAATGTTGTCTAAAAGTGTAATGGTCTTTAAAAATCTATCATTCAATTCACCGTTTATATTTAGGTATTTGACTTTATCCTTGTACTAGGGATATTTTCCCAGAAGGCCTCCCTCCATCCTATGTGTTCGTAGCAACCCTGCGTGTAAAGGGGTCTTCGAGCGTGCTGACTTTTGACCTTTGGAGGGTGCTGTCTAAAGATAAGGAGATCCAGGCTGCAGTGACACTAAATGGGAAGGACAAAACTGTCATCTTCACTACCACCACCACCAGTATTACAGAAAAGGAGCAGAGAGTCACCTTTAAAGCCGGCTTTCAGGTTGGTATTAGTATTGAGTTTCACGTCCTTACCAGATCAATATGGCTTTTGGCTGGGCTTTGATTTCCAATGATTGACAAATGTTCCTTTCCCAATATGACCACGTGTGAAAATGCCTGATAGCTCTCTGTCAACTGGTTAATCCAATTTAGACGAGATGAATGACTCTACCTTTGCCTCTGGACACAGCTGCAAAGACTTTATCAGTCTGGCTATTGTATCACTTTAGGTTTAGCTCTGTTTGCTGCACAGATTCTTGGGTGACTCACAGTTTATTACAATAATAGAAATGGGTTTACTTTAAAAATGTGGGACAGATTAAGAAAAGGGTCATATATATAGTCATATATATATAGTATTTAAATAGAAGGAAACTGAATGATTTGGAATAAAGAAAGGAGATGTAAGGCTACGACCATTAGTCTTACACAGCTGGATGTTTTCCTATGGGGACCCAAAGTGTTCAAAATTAAAAATCTAATTCAGCTCATTATTGTGAAATGTTATTTCATCTTACGTTTTCATCTTTCATCTTATCATAATAACAATCAGTCAGACCAAAGCAATTGCTACCACTTTGTTTTTGGAAAAGAAATTGGAATGCAGTGCTTTGAAGGTATCTCAACCAAACTAAAAATACATGACATATATACATGTTAACAAAAGTATGCCCCTGAATCACGTTATACCTCCCTCTTTGGCTCATAAGCCAATGATCTTTAATTCCAGAGGTGAGAACTGGAATTCTTCCTCTGGCTAAAACTATTCAGGACCAGGGCTTCTGGTAGCCATGCAGTTAAGATGGATACCACATACAGTGATCGCAGCCGGGCACATGTGTTATCCCCTTTTTCCCTGACCCTGTATTTCCTGTCTAATGATTTTTTTTCAACATTTTGCATCAATATCAAATAATGGCAAAATGTTGAAAAGAAATAATCTTTAAAAAAGATATGTAATCTAGATGCACCCTAGTGGCAGCAAATTTATTTTGCTGCTGCTGCTGGGAACAGCGGTCTTCTGGAAGACTTGGAGTTAAGCTTTTCTTTGAGAAAAGAACAAATAACGGCACAGAAATCATTCTTAAAAAAGGAAGATGTGTTCGGAGTTTTGCCAACCGGATACGGCAAAAGTTTAATCTATCAACTAGCTTCTCTTCCTTCTTTGTTGCTCTGCCTGGTTGTAGTGCTATCCTATTGCGTGCAGAGGGAATTTGAAAAACAACCGTTTACCCCCGCCCCTCGGATTGAGCCCTGCCAATGGTGAGTTCCCAGACCCAACATCTTGACGTGGGTCTGGCTTGTCAGGCTAGTGAATATATTATTCAGGATGAAAACAGAATTTGTGAGCTGTATATAGTAACTGTGAGAAGTGAGAGCCATTTTTTTCTGTATCGTAAATACTGTGATGATTTGAGGCTGTCAAATTTCCATTAAATGGCTTGACAAAACCCTGAAATATCCTTGTATATACAATAGATGATCAAACATACTAATATGTTTAAGTTCCCACAAAAGTATTTATTATGATTCTCAGATATTATACAGTATGTGGTTTGTTTAGGAATGTACAAGTTTTGTAGTAGAAAACCAAAGACTGACAATCACATTTTCAAAATTACTTTGAAAATGTATACACAGCATTCTGAATCTGCATACATGTGTTGGGTCTTGTAAAGCAGTATCTTAGCATGTGAGCATATGATGTCTCAGCTTGTCAATAACTTAACGAGTTGGGACAGTTTAACCAGGCTTATTGCAGTGAGAATCTAACTCAGTCAATGCAGCTGCTTAAAGTTGCACCATTAGTAATATCTTCACAATGGTAGAAAGAAAGTTGATTCATAAATTAAATGAATATGAGGAAAACATAAATGTCACAGTTTATATTGATTAATACAAAGAGCCTACTGTGCGGTTCTACCGTTATTTTCCTGCCCCTGAAAGAACATATTGTGTTATTGGAGTGTATTCGGTCTCTTCCAACGTCGGATTTCCCGTCATGTTGCTTTCTGTGAATGAACCTGACTGGGATGACTTGCAGAGAGCCAAACTAGCAGTTATTTAAACAGCATCCCCTGTTCAGTTCAAATACACAGCTGAACTGGTGAAGATGTAATGTGATGGAGACCATGGAGGAGGCTCAAAGAAAACGTTTCCTACTCCGAACCCCCGGATTTCTCCAGTGGAAACTACTTGGTTGGATGTGTAGTTCTTGGAGCACATGTCTCTGTTTTCATGGCAGCACAAGGTAATAATACATCCCGTTGAACACGCCAGGCTGTTTTTTCCACAGGGCACCCACCACCCTCCATCCTAACACATAGCATACAGGGTTGTAATTATGTTCAATTTGTGTTTGCACATGTTTGATTTGATGTGGTTTGACGTGGCCCAACGTAGACGCCTGTGATTTGTCATTTGGAAATGATGGCTGTGGCTCAGTCCCCGTGAAACAATAGCTGCTCTGTTTCTCTCTCTACTTCTGGATGGTTTGAGCTTTTAAGAAAAAAAGATTGTGATGGAAAAAGGAGTTCTTGGTCTTAACTATTTGTGCAGCATTTAGGGAACACACTTTTTTTTGGGCTATTCCGCCTTTAATGGACAGGACAGCGAGGTAAGAAAGGTTAGAGAGAGGGGGAAGACATGCAGGAAACCGTCACAGGTCAGACCCGAACCCCGGACCTTCTGTGTCGAGGAAAAACCTCTATATAAGTGCGCCTGCTCTACCCACTGTACCAACCCGGCCACAAGGGAACACCCATTTTTGGCCTTAATGACAATATTAGATTAGATGAAACACGTGCCCAAATAGGACTGCCAACAGAAATGGAAGGCTGAGTGAAATTGTTTTCACATCCAACTTTGCTTGAACAAAGATATGTTTCAGTCTCATAAATGAACCATCTCTCAGGAAATGTATCTATAACCCCGACAAACAACGGTATTTATGAAATTCATATGTGTGCCTTCTCTCAGACTCTGTATGATGGAAAGTGGCATCAGCTCAAACTCCTGGTAAGACCACGCCAGGTCTCCAGTTTTCTTGACGATCAGCCTCTCCAGGAGATAATGATGAAACCGGTGGAGCCGATTTACATCAACGGGGAGACGCAGGTTGCTAAAAGGCGAGGAACAGACATCACTGTGCCTGTGAGTAATGACACCGAAACTGAGAGGAGGAGAGAAAAGAAATTCTTTGAATATATTTTGACACCAAGTGCAGGTGATCCTTTGTCTGGCTTATGAAGCAACACATTTGAGTTGACTTGAAAAACAGATTTAAAATGTAGGCTATAGTAAAAGCAGCCACAAATAATGAATGTTTTATTTCCAAATAGGTTTTGTTCTAACTCTTGAAACATATTGGAAACTAGTATAGCATAAATATGCACAAATGGTAATAAAAAAGGAAGTAAACAAATAATTCCAGTATCTTTCCAAAACCCCATAAACCAGATCCTCATCCTGATGATGATCCTACTTTATGCAGGACATACAGCGATATCTTTGCATTTATTTTAGATATTATTTATTTTACTTAATTACTCTCTTTGTTTCTCTTTATTCTTCATGTCAACATAACATGCATTTCTATTCCAAGGCAATGGCATGTATGGAGACAAAAAATATAACTTTATTACTGACCTTTGACAGCAGTCATTTGATAAAATAAAAGGAAAATGCAGTTTTTTTCAATAGCTCATCATTTCATTTTTCTACTTCTTGTTTTTCCTTTATTTCTTTTTTTGGGGGAGGGGGGGCTTGACACACATTTCAAGGTCCCATGGCATGAAAATGTCACTTTATGAGTTTTTTTAACATTAATATGAGTTCCCCCAGCCTACCTATGGCCCCCCCAGTGGCTACAAATGGTGATAGGTGTAAACCGAGCCCTGGGTATCCTTTGAGAAAATGAAAGCTCAGATGGGCCGATCTGGAATCTTCTCCTTATGAGGTCATAAGGAGCAAGGTTACCTCCCCTTTCTTTACTTTGCCCGCCCAGAGAATTTGGCCCAACCATGAGAGAGAGACATCATGGCTTTCAAATGAACAAAGTGGCAGTTGGTCAAGGCCACACCCCCAACCTCCACCTAGCCCCCCCCCCCCTCTGTCTCCTCCTCAATAGCTACAGACACAGAAATGGCACATCCTAAGGAAAGCTCATTGTGGGACTGGCTCTAGTGGCTGTAATTCTGCACCAAGGCTGAATTTCGGGAAAGAGACTTCAGATACAGTATAAGGGGACCACTAAGGTCTATATAAAAGAGACTTCAGATACAGTATTAGGGGACCACTAAGGCCTATATAAAAGAGACTTCAGATACAGTATTAGGGGACCACTAAGGTCTATATAAAAGAGACTTCAGATACAGTATTAGGGGACCACTAAGGCCTAGATAAAAGCATCCAAAAAGCAGCATGTCATAAGACCTTTAATAATTTCATCAATCTATTACGTTTCTCCATTTTCCTCACCACTTTTTCATTTTGAATTGTCTTTGTATTCAGGTGGAGCTTCAGAAGCTGCGTCTGTACTGTGATCCTCATCAGAGTGAGAGAGAAACAGCTTGTGAGATTTACTCTGTGGTAAGATCTCCTCTGTCGCTTGTATCTACTGGAATCTCCACTGCAAAGGTCACATTCTGTACTTGTATGATGATAACCATTGTTTTTTCTCTTGTCCTCTCTCGCTTACGCTACAGGATGATGAAAGGGTAAGTGCGGTTTCTATCCAGTTTTTTTATACACACTTATACACAAAGTTTGGCTTAAAGTATTTAGTGATGTAGTGCAAATATATCACACCGAATTAGATATTGCAGAGTCAAAATCACTGGCAATGTTCATAGCTCACTTCTATAGGGACTGAAGTTTGCCCTTTCAGAGGAAAGTCTTTTTTTTGAAACAGTAAATAAAATCCTAGGATTGTAAGAAACATGTGTAGGACACATGAATATAGCTTATTTTAATGACAAAAAAAACCTACATCTGTATCAGTTTTTTTTGTCCTTACTGTAATATAGGCTATATCAATGTGTGCCATCTCTACCTAATGAGGAAGCTTTGAGTGTGTTATGTATCACAGACATGTTGTGTGTTTCCTCAGTGTCCTCTGAATCGAACAGCCACAGTGGAGGATGAAGACTGCAACTGTGCCATCAGTCCACAAGGGCCGCGCGGCCTGCCAGGACCCATGGTAACACACACACCCACCTTCCTCCTATAAGACTCAAAGGACATTTGATATATGACTCTTGTCCCTCTAGTGGCTTTTACACCATGGCCTTGAAGCACAAATATATTGGTGTACAGCACCCCGTTGCCCAACTTTGACGTAATTGTGTGTGTGATCAAATTAGCTACTTTATTATTTGAGGTGTTCAGAAAGCAATTAGGATCTACAAATAGAGGAATACAGAATGCACTGCTTGCTTACATACACATTTTCTTTCTTGTATTTTTTTCTTGTTGTTCCAATAAATCTGCTCCAACTGGAGTCAACACTATACAGTAGATTGGACACAAACACACACACACACACACACAAAGCGAGGGGCGACAACAGGCCAATTGGAAACTAGAAAATTAAGAATTGGTGCATTTTACCAAAACGATATATTCCAGACCTCAACTTATGTCCTCTACTAGTGACCTTGAATGACATGTAGTCATAGTGACTCACTTCTGATGATTCACAGTAGTATTTATTTCTTTTACCCAGGGAGGTTTTTAGAATCTCCAAGTTTTGTTTTTGGAGAGCTGCTTAAATATGCAGGTGACTGCAGCGCTGCGATTCCAAATGTTTCAAATTTGACGTTGTGTTTTTGTAGCTAGATAGCACTTTGTCGCCGCCAGCACAGATTGTACAACGGACCTTAATATTGCCGTCTTTAGCGGACACAAACTCAAAATAGTGACTGGATTTCCAGCTAGAAAACGTGCATCTGTGATGTGTGTAGGGCGGAAAAAAAAGAGGACCCAAATGCAGAGGGAGGCAGGCAGGCAGGAGATGGTTGAACTCAGGAATTTAATATAACAAAAAAACAGTAAGAAAACTCACGAAATAACAAACGGACGGGCAAAACACAGGCAGGAGTAGGGCTGGGCGATATATCGATATAAACAAATATATCGATATATTTTTAAATGAGATTTCGGAATTAGACCATATCGCATATATCGATATAGTTCAAATGTGATCCTTGCTCCCATAGATATGTCGCCGTGAGGTTCTAAACATACGTCAAAACCCGCCGCCATCTTGGAACAGGGGTCCGAAGCATTCAGATCAACGCTAAAGATGCCGGACTTTTGTACTGCTTAATTATGTTCGATAGAGGAAATGAAAAGAACAAACAGCATGGATAACATTTAACAGGTGACAATGTGTTTTATGATTATATATGCCGCCGACCAGCAATCTGAGCTCCGGCCAGCGGGAGGCGGAGAGCCCCGTGGCCCGGCGAGCGTCTCTCTTCCCCGGGCAAAAACACAGCTCGCCTGCGCTGCTGCGCGGTCCCCGCTGATCCAGATCGGACCGGCCAAAGACAGAGTGGTGATCGGTAGGATCTTACACGTAGTCCAGGACGAACTGTATGTCGATATCGGCGGAAAGTTCCACTAAGTTTGCCGGCGGCAGGCGGACTGAAAGAAGCTACAGCGGGGCAGCGACCGTCTGCGGCTGCAGGATCTGGAGCTCAGTGCCCGTTAAAATTACATGTAACGCATAAATACATACAGAAATAAATAGTGGAGGAATGAGCCTGGACATTTCAGTTTGTTTAAACTTCACCTTGAAGCAGAAACTCTTAGTTCAGAAGGGTGAAGTTTCCGTTTGGACTCAGATCTGTGAACCGATAATAATAAATTTCTTTGTTTTGTAGTCGATAGTTCATCTTAAGTTTATTTAAGTGGAAGCAGTATCAAGTGGAAGAATGGGACTATAACCTAGGCTTACAGGCATGAGGCATTACATTTTGAACAAAGTAGATTATATTAATATCTAAAGCTTAATTGACCTTTGGAACGAATCACAAATAGCCTATGGAGCTTTGATTTCAAAAAGGTACTCCTGTTATACAGTATTTAGGTTTACATTTTATTGTTATTTGAACAGCTGAGCATTTAATCATGAACCAGGTGAAGAAACCGGTTTATTATTTATTTGATTTTGCAACTGTTTCTATGAAACTACTTGTGACATGTCATATTTGATTTGGGCTTTGACTGAACATTTGCTCTCACTTCGCGGAAAAAAATATCGGGATATATATCGTATATCGATATTCAGCCAAAATATATCGGGATATGACTTTTGGTCCATATCGCCCAGCCCTAGGCAGGAGCGAACTGATACACGGAGGAACAGACACAAGGAACAGGGAAGCAACACAAGACGATCTAACAAGAGACAAAGGGAACACAGAGGCTAAATACATGAGGTATTGAGTAAATCAGGAACAGGTGAGACAACAGGTGAAAAACATCAGGGCAGGGCAGGACAAACAAAGGAGGGAAAACACAGGAAGTAAATTGGACAAGACAAGACAGAAAACAGACTATCAAAATAAAACAGGAAGCAGAACATAAACAGGGAAATGCATGACAGAAAAATACACCACTAAATACACACAGACCACAATACACAAAACCGGATACATCAACACAACAGGGAACAGAAATATACAGAATTAATATACAAACACAGGAAACATACAGAAATCAATAATACAGGCAACAAAAATTAACAAACGGGTAACAGAAATGTCCATAGCCATCACAGCATCTCTCTCCTCCCTCCATTGTTGTTTACGTTTGTGTCGCTGCGCGGTACACGTGACCTGTCCTCATGCTGAAAACGTGACTTGTCGCATACGTGACTTCACTGCCCGAGACGCAAGAAGAAAGCAAAAATATATATTTTTATTAAGGAAAATGACAAAAATAGTAACGCACAGTGACTTGGATAAGTGACTTTAATCTGATTACTGGTTTGGAAATAGTAACGTGTTAGATTACTTGTTACTGAAAAAAGTGGTCAGATTAGAGTAACGCGTTACGCGTTAGTGTCCCGTTCTTGTCCCGCGTGTCACTGAAATGTACATTTTGTAACCCCACCCATGATTTTTTCATAAACCTAACTGTCCCGCTCTCGTGCTGCATGTCAGTTAAACGTACATCCCGACCCAGTGCATCAAAAAGTGCACCAAAATACGGCCAAGCGCATCTAAATATGACGCCGAAGGGCTAGACGCGAGTCCCGAGAGCCTCAAATAGTCTCGACCCAGAGCGTCAAAAAGTGACACCAAGAGTCCTTACCAAGCGCATCTCAATATGACGCTAAAGGAGACTTTTTGCTCCAATAACAAAAGCCAAAGGCCACTGACCAAGCGTTGCGTTTTGACGCGATGGGAGTGAGAACGTGTTGCAATCGGAAACCATGACTTTCATGGCAATAGTTGTTTTTTGACTGGACCAAAGTATCGGACTGACCAACAGACCAACATATATATAACCAGCAGCACATCACCTCAACCCTCATCCACCTTCACTGGCTCCCAGTTAAGTCCCGCATCACATATAAAATCCTCCTCCTCACACCCCTGGTACCTCTCCGACCTCCTCCATCCATACACCCCCACCCCGAAACCTGCGGTCCTCAGACACTGGCCTTCTCTCCAATCCCCACACATACTGTATCTGAAGTCTCTTTTATATAGACCTTAGTGGTCCTCTAATACTGTATCTGAAGTCTCTTTTATATAGACCTTAGTGGTCCCCTAATACTGTATCTGAAGTCTCTTTTATATAGGCCTTAGTGGTCCCCTAATACTGTATCTGAAGTCTCTTTTATATAGACCTTAGTGGTCCCCTAATACTGTATCTGAAGTCTCTTTTATATAGACCTTAGTGGTCCCCTAATACTGTATCTGAAGTCTCTTTTATATAGACCTTAGTGGTCCCCTAATACTGTATCTGAAGTCTTATAGACCTTAGTGGTCCCCTAATACTGTATCTAAAGTCTTTTATATAGACCTTAGTGGTCCCCTAATACTGTATCTGAAGTCTTATAGACCTTAGTGGTCCCCCTAATACTGTATCTGAAGTCTTTTATATAGACCTTAGTGGTCCCCCTAATACTGTATCTGAAGTCTCTTTTATATAGACCTTAGTGGTCCCCTAATACTGTATCTGAAGTCTCTTTTATATAGACCTTAGTGGTCCCCTAATACTGTATCTGAAGTCTCTTTTATATAGACCTTAGTGGTCCCCTAATACTGTATCTGAAGTCTCTTTTATATAGACCTTAGTGGTCCCCTAATACTGTATCTGAAGTCTCTTTTATATAGACCTTAGTGGTCCCCTAATACTGTATCTGAAGTCTTATAGACCTTAGTGGTCCCCTAATACTGTATCTAAAGTCTTTTATATAGACCTTAGTGGTCCCCTAATACTGTATCTGAAGTCTTATAGACCTTAGTGGTCCCCTAATACTGTATCTGAAGTCTTTTATATAGACCTTAGTGGTCCCCTAATACTGTATCTGAAGTCTCTTTTATATAGACCTTAGTGGTCCCCTAATACTGTATCTGAAGTCTCTTTTATATAGACCTTAGTGGTCCCCTAATACTGTATCTGAAGTCTCTTTTATATAGACCTTAGTGGTCCCCTAATACTGTATCTGAAGTCTCTTTTATATAGACCTTAGTGGTCCCCTAATACTGTATCTGAAGTCTTATAGACCTTAGTGGTCCCCTAATACTGTATCTGAAGTCTTTTATATAGACCTTAGTGGTCCCCTAATACTGTATCTGAAGTCTCTTTTATATAGACCTTAGTGGTCCCTAATACTGTATCTGAAGTCTCTTTTATATAGACCTTAGTGGTCCCCTAATACTGTATCTGAAGTCTCTTTCCCGAAATTCAGCCTTGGTGCAGAATTACAGCCACTAGAGCCAGTCCCACAATGAGCTTTCCTTAGGATGTGCCATTTCTGTGTCTGTAGCTATTGAGGAGTGGGGGGGCACGGTGGAGGTTGGGGGTGTGGCCTTGACCAACTGCCACTTTGTTCGTTTGAAAGCCATGATGTCTCTCTCTCATGGGTGGGCCAAATTCTCTGGGCGGGCAAAGCAGAGAAAGGGGAGGTAACCTTTCCCCTTATGACCTCATAAGGAGAAGATTCCAGATCGGCCCATCTGAGCTTTCATTTTCTCAAAGGCAGAGCAGGATACCCAGGGCTCAGTTTACACCTATCACTATTTCTAGCCACTGGGGGACCATAGACAGGCTGGGGGAACTCATTAATGTTAACAAACCTTATAAAATGAAATTTTCATGCCATGGGATCTTTAAAAAAAACTCCTGAAACACCACCTGTTCACCACAACCTACAACCTCCTTTAGCTGAGCCACAGTAATTATGTAAAGTGTCCTTGGGTTTCATAAAAGGCGCTATATAAATACAAGTTATTATTATTATTAATTATTAACATTGCCAGCCATAGCAGGGCTAAAATAATGTGCATTTATTAAAGCCTATGTATGTATTAATACTGCAGGGTTTCCGAGGCGAGAAAGGGAGGGAAGGACCATCAGGACCTGATGGTAAGCCTGTAAGTGCTAATCAGTTTCTCCATCAGTTTCTTTCTTTTCACCACTTCATGCTGTTGTCACCAGCCTTTAGGATACGTGTTGTCTGTACATGCTAGATTCAGCCTATGTTGTCTCTGTCCCCAGGGTAAAGATGGGAAACCTGGGGAATCCGGCCCTCCTGGGTTACCAGGGATGAAGGTAAAACATCTGTTGCATTATAACATCTTCGAAGAAGAGTAGGGCCACCTTTTTATTGAGTCCTGAGTTTTACGTCAGAAATCTGAGAATAAAGTCAGAATTCTGACTTTAATCTCAGAATTCTGAATTTATTCTCAGAATTCTGACTTCTTTTTTTAAAACTTTAAAAAACAATTTATGTTAGACTTTAAAAAAAGTCAGAATTCTGAGATTAAAGTGAAAATGCTGGGATTAAAGTGATGGTTCGGAGTAATTTACCCTAGGGTCCTTTGCACCATGACCTCGAGCCAAACACTCACCCAGAAGCTTTTTTCAGCTGGGTCTAACATTGGGAGAGTTAGCGTAGAGTAGCGTTAGCCGCTGAATAGCTTAGCGCAGGGGCTAATGGATCGTTCTTAATATTACCCCACATAATTATGCCCGAACGAATACCAACGTCTACAGTAGTACATATAGGTTATGCACTCATAAAACGATGGATTGGAAAGTTTGTAAGTACACCAGAAGTTTATGAACACTTGCCTGCTGCCTGCTGGCTTCTGCTCTCTGCTGCTGCTGCTGCTGTTACTACCGGGCAGTAAGAGTGCTTAGGGCCGTCTACAAATTACAACACCGAAAAGAGATGCAACAAAAATATTTATTAATTTAATGATTAAATAAGGTAATGTCTCCAAACTTACCTCAATTATAACTTGTCTCCTGCTAGTTATTCTACAGTACTTACTTTAAAAAATAAGTTAAATTAAAAAATATTTTTGTTGCATCTCTTTTCGGTGTTGTAATTTGTAGACGTCCATAAGCACTCGTCTTACAGCAGCAACAACAACAGCAGAGAGCAGAAGCCAGCAGGCAAGTGTTATTTACATAACCTTCTGGTGTACTTACAAACTTTACAATCCATCGTTTTATGAGAGCATAACCTATATGTACTACTTGTAGACGTTTGGTATCATTTCGGGCATTATTAGTGGGGTAATGTTAAGAGACACTTCGGATCCATTAGCCCCTGCGCTAAGCTATTCAGCTGATAACGCTACGCTACGCTAACTCTCCCAATGTTCAACCCAGCTGAAAAAAGCTTCTGGGGGGGTGTTTGGCTCGAGGTCATGGTGCAAAGGACCCTAGGGTGAATTACTCCGAACCATCACTTTAAGCTCAGAATTCTGAGTCAGAATCCTGACTTCAAACTCTGAACCCAAATACAGTTTTCACATCCCCCAATCCTCTTCCGTACGAATCGCTACAATGCAAGTCACAATTTTTACTTTGATTTTACTGCACTGCTGCTACACCAAAGAGATGTCAACTCCATTCAAGACTGACATAATTCTTGCTCAATCCCAGAACCACAGGTCCATCTCTACGTTTCTTTTCATTTCTAAAGTCTAGAAAAAGTTGAATGCAACCAACATTTGGAATTTTTAGCAGAAAAAGTATTTGATAAATGCTGTCTGTTTCCCTTAAAGTGACAGCACACAGACAGTTCGCTATAGTGTCACAGATTATATCATGTTGCAGTCTGATCATGGCAAGAATGCAATTTTAGTTTTTAATTTATACACAGCTTTTAATACCATCAACCATAATATTTTATTAAATGAGCGGAGGAGCAACATAATCTTACTCCCATGTCATCACCTACGGCAGGTTCAGGTCGCTCGATGGTGTTTTAAGCCCCCAACGTCTCCTTCCAGGCAGCGCTGCGACCGTTGACTTCAAGGCACCTAACCCTAACCCTAACCCTAACCCTAACCTTAACCCTAACCATAACCATAACCAATACTCTATAGACTTTATAATGGACTTTTAAAATGTCTGATAACATGTATTCATTAAATGACTTTCATACTTTGATTACATGCTCCTACCTTCTGTTTTCCCTTGGCTGGGCAGGGTGAAGGTGGCCCCGCAGGACTAAGAGGGGAGCCCGGTCTAAAAGGTAACAAGGTAAGTCTTTAAAGAAGTTGTATCAGTGTTGTGGCTTTCTTTTTAATCTGCTGCCAGTACTAATAGTTCCTGATTCTGCCGACACGTCCAGGGAGACAGAGGGGAACCAGGCTTATCAGGAGAACCAGGACCCCCAGGACCCAAGGTGAGAATATCTTAATAAAGCCATGTTTAAAGCTTTAGTGCGTAACTATTTTATATTAATAAACGTCTGTCACATTCAAGCCATTGACAAATGAGTTGATACAAAGCTAATTAAGACTATCAGCTCCACACAACTCTCTCTGGATTTCTCAGTAGGACTATGTTCAGAAGATTGTGGCGTCCGGCGACTTTCCCACGCAGAAACTCAAGTGAAGATAATGACCTCTTCTGAAGAGTCCATCATGTTTTTTAATCCTCTGTGTAGGCTTGTATTATGTAGATGCGTCATTACTTAGAATTCCTCATGGGGGAGACAGAAACTACGCACTATAGCTTCAAAACAGAAAATGAGCGAATATTGAACACTTTTACTTTAGCGTACTTGTTTTTTTTGCAAGACACAGCTTTCGTCAGGTCAGCCCCAGTTGTCCCTACTACCATCTCCCTGGATAAGAAAGCCTTTCTATATTGCATATATATATCTATATATATCTATATATATATAGATATATATATATGCAATATAGAAAGGCTTTCTTATATATATATATATATATATATATATATATATATATATATATAGATAGATAGATAGATAGATAGATAGATAGATATATATATGCAATATAGAAAGGCTTTCTTATCCAGGGAGATGGTAGTAGGGACAACTGGGGCTGACCTGACGAAAGCTGTGTCTAGCAAAAAAAACAAGTACGCTAAAGTAAAAGTGTATATATATATATATATATATATATATATCTCCATGGTCAGTATGGGAAAGTGGAATTGAACCAGTCCTGACTACAAGAGCCTGGGTCTGTCTGAGGTTTCTGCCTAAAGGAAGTTTTTCCTCGCCACTGTTGCACCAAATGTTTGCTCTTAGGGGAATTGTTGGGTCTTTGTAAATTATAGAGTGTAGTCTAGACCTACTCTATCTGTAAAGTGTCTTGAGATAACTCTTGTTATGATTTGATACTAATAAAATTGAATTGAAATTGAATTGATAGTGTTAGTGTCCTGATGAATTAAAAGGATAAAAAAAACATAAATAATTAATACTGATTAGATATAAAAAAAGAGAGATTTTGAATGTATTAAATGTCACTACAAAATACAGTATAAGCAGATTTCTTTGTATACAGGGTCTTCATGGTGAGAGAGGCGAGCTAGGGCCTCCAGGACAAGCTGGACCAATGGTAAGATCCTGTTCTGTTCAACAGTCATGTGTCCACAACAGGAATTAAGCCAGCGTACCTGACCGTTCCAGGATGTGAAAGCATGAAATCTGAGGTGTCAGTTCCCGAAAATAAAATATTATGCCAAATGTAACAACCTAACCACTTCAAGCCAGATGCACAGTAAGTAACCCTACTATAAATATAAGGAAAGAGAAGCGTTCTCTAATTCTGGAGGTTTGGCTCCCTCTGTGCATGGGTGTGTGTTTGGGATTTCCTCCTGTCACAGCAGTCTCTGCAGTCGTACCAGCACAGTGTTTGAAGTGGGACAGATAATTACTTTAATAGTGTTGAATTTGGCTGCTGCTGCTTCACTTTGCCTCTCAGTGTGTGTTCATTGTCCAACCAGGGGGAGCCAGGACTGCCAGGCACTGGCGGACAAATTGGGCCACCAGGACCAAAGGTCAGTGCAGACTGTAGCTACTGGCAGATCAGGTGGGAGACACATAGACACACTACATAGTCTAAAATATGTGGACATCCAGACATAACACTCCTTGACTGTTGAACATCTCATTCCAAAACCGTAGGGATTGTTACTGTATGCTGCTATAACAGCCTCCACTCTCTGTGAAAACCTTCAACCAGATGTTGGAACCTGGCTGCAGGGATTTGCTCCCTTTCAGCCACAAGAACATTAGTAAGGTCCAACACTGACGTTTGGTGATGAAGCTTGGAAGCACACTATTGTCTAAAGGTGTGTTCAGACAGAAGGTTTTTATTGAACAAATTTGACTGCTGGACAGGGGATGTGGGTCTCTAGTCTCAGGCCGATTCGATAAACTTCTTGGTGCATTGCCAATGATCCGATACATTAACGCTATATGCAGCAACTACCGATGCGATACTATCTGATTCACCCCTTATTGCAATGCGGTGCAATTTGACACGATTTGATTCAGCACAATGTGATTCAATGCGACTTGACACAATGCAAAATGATATGATGCTATGCAATTTAAAATGGTAAAGAGAGTTTGATTTTATTTCTTTGGTTCCTTTTGAACAAACAACAAATTATGTTGGAAAGCATCCTGCATTGCGTTTTAAAATTTTTTTCACAGAATTACTTTAAGTTCCATTATCAGAATCCTTTATACTTTTACTTGAGTTTCTTAAATGGTACTCTCCTAACCACTGCATATAGGCTGTCTCACTTTGACTCAGGCTCATGCATTGCCAAAAGTGGAACTTCTCTTAGTTGACCTTCTAATAAAGGCTTTCATCAGGATGACATCCAAATTGTCACTGTAAGCAGAGCAGCACATCGTCTTGGTCTGTCCCTCTCCATCTCCCTGTCCTCTCTTGCCGTGCGCACGCAGGTAGAGTGAATTGGCGTTGGCAGGTCAGACTCATTTTGTGGTAATTGTGAACGTGCGATGGTCAGTAAATGGTCTACAACATGTGAAAATCATAGTATAGACCTTTTTGACAACATTTTGACTTGTCATAGCAGGAAAAGCACAGGTGAAACAAATTTCGTAAGTGATGGCTCAGTTCCATCAAGTGTCCCAGTCTTATACTGTATATTATACCGTTGCTTTTCCTGCTATGACAAGCCCAAATGTCTGCTCTGAAAAAGGTCTATTGGCCTTTATAACTTAAGCTTTTTGTCATGTGACATGTCTGCAAGAATTTAAATGTGTGCACTCAAGACAATAAAACAATGAAATGCCACAAATTATTCAAAATGAAGGAACAGGTTCTGGCCTCAATGCAGCAACATCTCATTGCCTGGCTTTACTGTATAATGTAGCCTTTAAACCTTTTCTGTAGCCACACTGAACTATCTTAAAGCCATAGTGCCAAGTACAAACTGTAACACACTGAGTAACTGCGATGTCCAACTTTTTATTCTTTTTTTTACACTGGTACCTCAAAGGAAAAGCGAGTAGCTTCCTTTGTGAAAGTAAAACAAACAATCTCTCAGTCACATCTTTTTCCATGTTGGGTTTAAAATCATTATATATCAAAAAGACTTACATGCAAATGTAAAGTCATACAGTAAATCTGAAAACACTCTCCACTTCCCTCAGTCAATGAAATTAACACCACTGCAGGAGTGCAGGCCACATTCATATTGTAAATGGGATGTTCCCTTGTGGTTACTTAAACAGAACAAGTGGCTAAATGAAAGAGCACATGCACACATCTGCAAGCATGTGAGAACGCCCACCAGCTACAAGTGTGCAATGCTATTTTGAGTCTTCTCTGAACTCCTTTGGTTGTTCTACCAGTTTGACTTGCAGCCATCCTGCTCAGTAATTTGGGACTTTTCCTGTTATCATAATAAACTACTTTCCCCCCCCACCAAGAATCTGGAAGTGCTTTACACCAACTGAAGGGTGGTGGTACATAGGGAGCTGAAAACAGCACACAGTTGGTGCCCATGTGTGGATGGGTGTGGGGGTGTGGGGGGGGGGGGAGGGGTGTGGCAAATGTGTTTAGGAAAGACTAAACTGTTAACTGTTGAGTTACTTTTGAAGAACACAAACTCCATCCAACTGGTCAGATGGTCTAGGTCCCGATTTTAGCCTAAGCTCCTTTATTCATAGTTTTCAGTCACTTTGTTTATGCTGTTGGATTGCATTTCATTATGCAATTCTGTCTGCCATCGGACACGATTCTGGGAACAAGATGGCTTACTAGCGCGCAAACATTAGAACAGGCTTGTCTGTCTTCGGTTTGTGCGTCCAATTGAACAACAACTATCTGATATTTTGAATACAGTGTGGTAAAAGTTGAGCTGACTCGTCACGGACAGTTCAGAGCAGCTTCTTTTTGCCCTTCAGGTGGGCGTTCTCATAGTGCTGTGACGTCACGTGAAAACTATGAATTGCACCATACACTATAGTATTGGCCCTCAGACTGAAATAAGTCAACTAGTACAAGTTTGTACATGTACAACTATATGTGGTCAACATTTGATTACCAAAGCTTTGGTTCAGTGTTGATATCATGTTTACAGTAGGCTGTTTCTAGATCATTGCTTCTATTGCATCTTCTTTCATGAATGCATTATGTTAAGATAAAATACACAAGACTTCTATTAGACTACATAAGACTGGCTAGACTGCCAGATGCTTAACTTATCACACATTCCTGGAACAATCTAGTCTTGACCTGACCCGGGTTCCATAAAACAGGCCACAAGACTAACAAACACAATTTCTTCCTGCAACGTCAGGGAACATTGAGCGTCCTAATGATCAACAGTAAACAGCCTGCCTTTAACAGAACACAGCAACGTGTGCTGTAAAGAGGACTAATTGCTTGTTGAGTGTAATTTTGCGGTTGAAAGGTCAGAGTTTAAATGCAGACCTCAGATTATCTGTGAGATGAAGTGGCTCTTACTTCCAGTTAATAGAGAATACTGGGTTTATGTGTCCAAGTGTGTTGTTATTGACTGAGATTTTGTTTTAGATTAACCGCAGACACTTCATAACATGTTGGATGAGACATTAAAATCAGTGATATGTTTATCTCACACTGATCACTCTCATGCTTTCCCCATTATGACACAACGCAAATCATATGGCACGAGATCCAATATGTTTGTAATGAATCAAATTTCCCCCTGTTTTGACCAAACTGGCCAGTTATGAATCACTGAATCAAACATATAAGGTATTTTGGCTGCACTTATTTGAAGTATTTTGTGTGCACATGTTAGCTTTTCTCTAATATTTGTTGAAGACTGACAAGGACATTTATTTTGGAGCAGTCTGAATATAAATACTCCACAGGTGAGCTGAGAGCGTCACAGGTCTATCAAGGTTTCGATTCAGCTCGAGCACAAGAAATCATTTTGAGTAGTTACGTCTTTCTGAAGTCACAGTGAGGCAAATTTGGAGTCTTTTAGGCTGATTTCACAGAGGCAGAAACTCATCATCACACGGCTCGATCAAATTAGCTGTGGTAAAAGACTTCCACAGACAACACGTCTGTTGATGATGCTGATCTGGCTCCGGGCTGGGCATGGATTTCTTTGACTGTTCTCAGTATTGACTTTTTTTAAACAACAGGGTCCCACAAAAGTGAATTCCAGTGTGTGTTGCCTTCTGTTAATTGCCCAGTTATAATTATTTCAGCTTATAACAGTCCCATATGAAATTCATTTGTTTTGTGTTGCAACTGATTTTTTTTTTTTACTGTTTTTCCTAAGTTTAAAGGCACTTGAACAAGGTTTTTTTTATGAATATAAATCCAAAACCACTTGATACTTTCAGGGCCAATACTAAGATTTTGTAGACCTATACTTAGGTCCATGTCCCCTCAATTAAAAAAAAGGTTGTGTTTTCACATTTTTTATTATCAAACTGTTAAATTACATTGTCTATAAACAGTAAACACTATTTCGTAAGTGTGACATGGTCTTTTATGGTCTTTATCATGGAATGAATGGAGCTGCATACAACCACTTGTTGTCACGTGACTTAAGTTTCACACTAAGGTCACATGACAACAAGTGGTCGTAGGCAGTTGTACCTACATAAGGCCCAAGAAGTGCTTTCCCTACCATGCCATTTGGTCGATGTTTTGATATGTCTATATCCATGACGTTCTACTTACAGGATTGCTCAGTTGCAACCGGAAATTCCGACGGATGTCCTTCTTTTCAGCTGGATGTCCGTTATCTTCCACTTCCTTTGTGTTGTAATTTTAAACTCTGGTGGATTTGTGAGGACTATGGTTAACTGCTCCTCAGATCGCTGCAGGGTAAATCCAGACAGCTAGCTAGACTATCTGTTCAATCTGAGTTTTCTGTTGCACAACTAAAACAACTTTTGAACGTACACATGTTCCACCAAAACAAGTTCCTTCCCGAGTCCGGCACTTAGCGCCACCCTTGACGATTGTGATTGGTTTAAAGATGCCAATAATTCTCCCTTCCCGGAATGCTGTGTGGACTAGCCAGACCCTCCTCTGCAGTGCTGTGGTGGAAGGTCTGGCAATGCGAGACTAATGTAAAAATCCAGGACTTCGCCAACAAATTTGAACATCGACAACTTCTCAGTCCCTCCTCCCTTTCTGCTGCAGCCCAAACCGTCTCCTAAGCCCCTCCCACACAACGGAGTTTGACAGAACTGCCGGCATGTCAGACAACATGTTCAATAACTAAACACTAACACAACGTTAACTTTACTCACAAACAGTAAAACGATGCTAACTAGCAGGCTACCGTCAGCCATTTCAGCATCATATCAGACCGACCACTGTGCTAACGTTACTATCATCCTCACCAACGTAGCTTTGTGGACTTTACAATAACCAATGAAAAATATTAAGAAATGTGGCTACGTCTGCATCGTTCTTCAGATCTTTAAAATCCCGGAGCTCACGCCACCTCTGAAAAGCCTCTCCAATATTCACAGAGTTTTGGGAAACCTTTCTGCAGCTCGTGCGCAGGGAGGGGGGAGGGGAGAACGCTCTTATATGCGTGTGCGTGCCTGAGCAGTGATTGACAGGCAGATAGACCACCCTGTGGCCCTGACTGGAGAAAATCGACCGGGAGCGGTGGAATTTTGCCAATCGCACTACAGGCTGTAGGTGGTGCCAGAGGAGCTGGATTTTTTTAATATTACATAATTCATGTAGTTCTACTGGAACATAGGGTCAGTTTCAGCAATATGACAGAAAGTTAGTTTTATAAGACTTACCTACTGCCTCTTTAAATGCTGTTGCAAAGCCTTTCCTCTCCAGCCAGGAAACAATTATGGTCTTTATTCATATATTAATTGTTGGCTTAAAAGAAATTAGAACTTAGGTCACGTCCTCAGTATTGTTTTTGGGAATTTGGGGATTTTAATGACCTCAGGAGGAGTTTACATTATCCAGTTTTTAAGGCTGATTATTTGAAACAGCATTTAGACCACCATGCAGGGATAGAGAATATAACTGGAAAATTATATGAATTAATTTATCAGAGAAAAGTTTTTTGGTGTCTAGTCAAACATTTTTTAGGGAGGATTTGGACTCAACTTCAGTATTTGCAAAATCCTGGCTACAGCAGTGAAATGAATGTGTTATTTTTAATATCACAGATGTCTTTTGACAGTATTGTAAAAGTGTCCCATTGGAATATGGCTTGTAAATACTGCTGTGTAAGCCCAGCATTAATCCAGTTCCCATACAACTGCCAGGTGGAGAACACCCAATCATAGTAAAGTACGGAGGGGGGAAATCCAGATGTTATCTGTGGAGAACCAAATTAGCTCGCAGTGTGGTCACTGCCTGAGGAAACATCTTTCATCGACTGTAAATAATTTATGTCCGCCCATCCACGACAGCGCCATTGAACGTTAATGAGGCCTAAACTTAGATATACTGTGTAAGGCTTAAGGCTGTCAGCATGGTCTTTAATCACACACTCCCACACACATAAAGCTCTCTTTCAGCAACATACTATACATCATCTTGTTTCACACTCAAGTGAAACAAGTTGAAGATGATCAGCCTTGTGGTAGGTATAGGTCTCTTATTATCATGCACTGAGTTTTCTACACCCCAAATTATGGATTTTCAGATGCAGCTGTGTGAGGTTTCAATGTGACAGAGGGATACAGATACTGTATATAACATATTCCTTCCCTTGAATTACTAGTAGTATAACTGTTACCTGTAACGAGACCTTTGGAAAGATGTTTTAGTGTTTAAAATGGGAATATTATACAAATCAGAGGGCAGCCACTGTGTTTATTTTTAACCCTGTGCTTGTAATTTAGTTAAGTTTCGAGACCTCCTGACTACATATGTAAGGTACAGCTCTTCAGCCTGCAGGCTGTTAGACCTCCAAATCATCAGTTGTACAGAAAAAGTACAGATGTACCGCAGGGGGGTCACAGGGGTAGAGAAAAAATACTGATGTGGTAAACAGATCACTAAACAGACGCTCACTTCAGGAACAGATGAGAAAATTGTGCGTCGCCACGTTGTGTGTTATCGCGAGAACGTGACGTACTATCGTGAGAACAAGGTCACACGCGTGTATAAAACAAAAAGAAAAAAAAAAGGTTGGGTTTAGGAAAAGAACACAGGGAAAGGCTTTAGTAACACAAAAAAGGGACAAAAACACATTTAGGAAAACAATAAACAGTTGGGTTTAGGAAAGAAACATTGTGGAAGGCTTAAAAAAATAAATAAAAATAAAAAACGGCTGAAAATCACCACACGCGGGACGCGATCCCATCTCTCCTGGGTGAAAGTCCTGTCCCATCCGCTGACTTACGTCCCTTTATACTACTCACTACGGTGAAAGTTCACTCGTAATGCAGGTCAATGGCGGGCGAATTGCGTTGATAAACACGCTAAAAAGCGATTATGCGTCTTGATAACACGCCAAAATGGCATACGAATTGGCATGTCATACATACGCCACTTCATGAGATCAGTCTGCAAAACATGTAGACCTGATGGGCATACTCCCAGGCCCTCTCCAGGATCCTTGTGAGAATGAATCTCTTCAATCTGAGGTTCGACTATTGGCCGAACCTTCCTTTCCAGCACCTTGGAGTAGACCGTATACGGGAGGCTGAGAAGTGTGATACCCTTGTATTTGGCTCACACTCTCTGGTCCCTCTTTTTGAACCATCCTAGACAGCCCCTCCACACCCAGAGCTTTCAGCATTTCTGGACGGATCTCATCAATCCCTGGCTTTTTAAATAAGCAACCAAACAAAGATTCACCAGGGAAAGGTGCACTGCTAATGTCGGTAGCATCAGTTGATAACTAATTAGCTGCTCAACTGTAGCACATTAAACAGAATGTAAATGTACTTCCACGTTTCACTTGGGTCCGGTTTAATGCTGATGTGGTCCTTACTCGATAATACTAACAACACACTCTGTCCATGACATGGTGTCAGTATCGCAAGTTTGTTTTCTTTGTCTTTCATTCCCCTCCTGGGGCTCAGCTTGCTATGTGCCATCAATTAAACACACTGTAGATGTTGACGTTATTTTGACTACAAAAATGATTAAATGACATTTCAGTTGGAGTTTAAAATGTTCAAAGTGACACCTAACATTTTCTATGCTGAAAAGGCCTTTTACTTTAAGAACCCTTAATGCCCAAAATAAAATCTATTTCCAGAACTATACATTATACTGAAGACATGTAATAGCTGTACCATCACCCATCCATCCATCCATCCATCCATCCATCCATCCATCCATCCATCCATCCATCCATTATTAAACTATTTAATGAGGTGATTAATCATGGTGATAAGAAGGTGCTGTGCTACTTATGTACTGTAAACTGTAAATACGTAGAGTGAGGGAAATGAGGCACATCCCACGACACATACAGACCCCCAACCCTAAACACACACACACACACACACACACACACACACACACACACACACACACACACACACACACACACACACACACACACACACACACACACACACACACACACATATCTAACACACAGGATACATTATTTGTAACGGCAGAGAGACATGCTTTCTGAGGTAGTGACATAATGTGAGGTTAGAATTATTTTTTTTTTTTTTTTTTTTTTTTGGTTGGGGGGAAAAAGGGGGGGGGGGGGGGGGGGGGTAAAAAATTATAGAAAGAAAAAAAAAAGCATGGTATAACAAGTATGGGGGCGAGAAATATATGGTCTATATAATTGCTTTTATCGTCAACAAATTGATTGCAAATGGTTATATAGTTATCTAGATTTGGTGGAGGAGGCTCTGGTCTTTGAGCAGTTATTAGTTAAATTAACAATACCAAAAGATTAGCACACAAGGAGGTAGGGGTGGTGGAGGAAGCTGCAGAAGGCTGTGGAAGTTGTGGTTTTCCTAAAGATGATTTTCTGGTCAGATACATTGACGCATTGTCCCCAACAAAAGGTTTGAGACCAAGGATTTTAGTGCTGCATTTGTCAGTCATGGGTACCTGGTACCCTGTATGAACACAAGCCTAGACATGTACAATAAATGTCACTATGTTTGAAGGGGGACACATTTCTCAGAAACATCTCCCAAGCCACAGCTTCCAGCTCCTCCAGGACCCAGAACCCAAGGTGTTCCCAGGTCAGATGGGAAAAGTAATCCCTACTGAGCATGTTCGAAGTCTTCCCTGGGGTCTCCTACCAATTGGACGCCTGTAAAAACCTCTTAAGGGGGGCGCCCTGGTAGCTCACCCAGTTGAGCATGTGACCCCACGTACTAAGGCTCACTCCTTACTACAGTGGCCCAGGGTTCGATTCTGTCCTGCGGCCCTTTGCTGCATATCATTCCCCCCCTCTCTCTCTCCCCTTTATGCCCAAAAAATAATCTTTAAAGAAAAAAACTCTAAAGGGAGGCGTCCTGGAGGAATTTTTGTCAGATGCTACCTCAACTGGATCCTTCTTGTCTCTTTCTTTCCTTGTTTCCTCTCTGTCTTTATATCTCTATTCCTGCTAATGCTGCGCCAATTGAACCTATCGATTTTGTGTTCCATCATACGCTCACTCGTGAACAATCCCCTGACATATTTGAACTCCTTTGCTTGGGGCAGTAACTGAGCAATTGACACTGTTTAGTTTGATCCTCTGTTATAAAGAATATACTCTATTTTGATATTGTATTGTTCTGCTAGCTGTCTTTATATTTTATAGACTTTTCTTTTAGATCCCCTACCAGAATTCATTCAAGTCTAGTTAGGCTCAGAGATGTCAAGCAGTCTCTTTAGTCTTTAACAATATGAGGCAGAGGGAAGTAGGTTAGTCCGCTCACAGATTCAGCCGATCTCAGTGCACTTGTCTATTTTCTCTTGTTCTAGGCACCCAGAAATGTATGTCATCTTGTCATTTATTGGGCCGCGGTGGGCGTCTTGGCTGTGTAATTATGAGGTCTAGGGGTTTATGTGCGTAGTGCGGCGAGACACTTCAAAAGAAAACAGACGCAGTGGAGAGCTAATTCAGTTGTTTCCTTACTGCCAACATGCAGAGTTCTGCACTTAAAATATATGTTGGTGGGATCGGGTAACCTCTGTGTCTGCAGAGAACACTAAGAAAGTGCTTTAAACCTCATGGTGTCATGTTAGAAGGCCAGCAGAGCACTGACGTTTGTTTTGGATTAACCAATTAAAAAACATTTCAAGACTATACACGCAGTCAAAGACAGATCTTAGTTATTTTGCCTACTTGTCTGAAAATCTTGGGACATGATCATATTTTTATCCATACTGGGAATTTTCAGGATTGCTTTTTTTTTTTTATCAAGTTAATTAAATAATCAAGTTTAATTCAATTCAATTGTAAGTGGCCCCCAGTGGTTAGAAAGCATGTCTATCATAATGTTAAAGCAAATTAACATCTGGCGCTCTATTTTTCCGAATCAAGGACAATCTGCCCAGTGTGTCGTCGCCAGTGCCAAATCAGAGATGGGAAGTAACGAAGTACAAATACTTCGTTACTGTACTTAAGTAGATTTTTCGGATATTTCTACTTTACTTTACTATTTTTTTTTGTGGCGACTTTTTACTTTTACTCCTTACATTTTAACACGAATATCGGTACTTTCTACTCCTTACATTGTAAAAATTGGCTCGTTACTTTAGTTTTGTACAAGAGGTCGTAATGTCGGAGAATAGCGCGGACACGCGCCTCACACCGCGAGCGGGCGCGTGCGCCACACAGAAAAAAAAGGGAGAAAAAAAAGAGAGCGACCGCTGTCCGGAGGATAATCAGTTGAGATGGTGTGTGTGCGTCCTTGAGAACTGTAAGTAGTATAACTTATGTTGTCAGTTCATGTAAGCCTGTTGTTGTATTGGTCTATAGTTCCTGCACAGTTAAAGTAGGTTAGCTAGTGATTTAGTTGTTTGTGTTCTTCACCTGTTAGCTAGGTTTCACGTTGCTTGTAAAGCATCAAAAGAGAGAAGTTGTCTCTGTCCGTGTTTTACAGACACACCTGGGGGGGGGGGCGAAGTTTGAAACCAGCATCAGCTTTAAATACGGTCCTAATCTAGTCCTCACTAGCAAGTTTCAAATAATTTCACTGGAGTTACCGTTATTATTTTTCACGTGATCAATACCGAATTCAATCTAATTGGATGGGAATATACTGTAGGCTACGTTGCATGTAACGCACCACTACAAGACGACTCGACAGATTCGGCCGCATTCTGCATTCATTTGCGGCAAATAATTGCAGCATGATCGTGGTAACATTAGCACTAGTAGTATGGAGATGGGCTAGGAGGCATCAAGTATGACTCCTGGCCAATGTGCTGTGTAACTCTAAAAGTATAACTTCTTAATTAATCTATGTTTAGTAATTCATATTGTGTCCTTTATTTTCTTTCTATATTTGAGCACACACACATACATGTAGATTCCTTTAAATGTTAAGGGGACGATTAAAAAAGAGAAACTGGATCTGTGAATTCTCACAGAATCACAATTTAATTCATATCTTGCTAATCAGTCAGAATCTTATTAAGCTGGAGTCCCAGTCTCTGTAACAATAATCATATATGTGATGTTTGGCAGACATCCATTTAAAATGTAGACCATGGCATATAAAGAGCCTGGTTTTTATGTCCACTGAAGTTTCTCATCTTGCACTCTAGTAACGTGTGTGGTCCAGGTAGCTTTGCATAAAAAGTGGTTATCATTCGCAAGGCTACTTTTACTTTTATACTTTAAGTACATTTCAAAGCCTGTACTTTGTTACTTTTACTTAAGTAAAGAAGTTAAATCAGTACTTCTACTTTTACCAGAGTATTTTTTAACACAAGTATCTGTACTTCTACTTAAGTACGGGAAGTGAGTACTTTTGCCATCTCTGTGCCAAATGCACTTTTAGTAGTTTCATGGCCAGGCACCTGTGGTGCACTTGGATGGGGTGGTATCACAAAGAATACATTATCATACAATAATAGCTGGCCGTGTTAGAGGCTTTGACTATCATGTCCAGTCACAATTTACTACATTTGTTTTCTCTCATTCATAATGCACAGACAGTTTGGGAATCCTGTGGAGAGTTTTCCTCAGAGGACCTGCAGAGTTTCACATAAGAACATACATGAATATACATGACTACATTTAAGTTGAATTCACAAGATCTGAAAGTCATCATGTTTTCTGTGCTGTCTGTTTCATTACCATGAACACACACACTGTAGTTTATTTGACTCAATCCCACATACACCGTCCCGCTGACAGAAATACTCAACTGAGCACCAATAGGAACCAGTAGTATCATTAGGTGCCAGTTGGCTTGGTGGTTATTGGGGCAATACAAAATATTATGCATATTATAAGAGCCATTTGAAATGATTAATCACATTTTTCAATAACCAAATTGTACTTTAAATGCATCAATAAAGTCCCCAGTGTCCACTCAGCCAGAGCAGCTCTGGTCACCTGGTTAGGAATGCGCCTCACGAACCAGGTGTGTGGTGTAACATGTAACAAAATGTCAGCGGGGACTGAGGTCTAGGATGAGTCATGGTTTGGCATCGCTTATACCATTAAGATCTTAGCATGCAAGTTTAAATCATTGAGCCAGCTGGCGTTAGCCCGCTTTATTAATTCATAGCAGGCTAGGTTGCTAGCTTTAGTCTGGTGCATACCTGCTAGCTGGCTAGTAAGCTAGTTTCAGAGTGCAGATATCCAATCCAGAGAAACAGGAGAGAACTGAACACCCCGAGATATTCATTTTTCATGTTTGATTTATTTATGGATCTACGAAACACATTGAATTCAAGAGATAACATGTTGGAATGAGAAACCTTATTTTTTAACATGAACCCGACCCCCCAAAAAAAAAAACTTAAAAACTGCAACAACATTAAATGGATGGCTTAAATATACTGTTAACCAAAGCTGGTGTTTATGATGATTTGTGAGTCCACAAAAGCCAGAGAAAATATGAAGTGGTGTGTATGTTGGGACACTACAACATCAAGTTTGATTTTGATATATATATATACATACTGGGAATATCATGTAACTTAACAAATGAATGGCTTGCAGTACCAGAATATATTTTACAGCTTGTTATACATGTTCATCGCCAGTGGCAGTGTATTACCGCGGGTCAAACTGGAACACGTTCACATACCACTTGCGTCGTAATTCTTTCAACAAACATAGTTAACCAGTAAGAGAGGTCTTAGAGGAAAACCAAGCAGTGGATTTTGGTGTCTTGTGTGTTGCGTTGTGGCTTAAAATGTGTTTGTTTGTTGCTGTTCATTTCTGATTTAACAAGCTGCCGCCTCACTGCAAGATCTCTGACCACAGGACTCGCCTGGTGTTCATGCGTCAGTATCACTGCCACAGATAAACTCACGACACGCCATATCCAAACAACTCCCTTAGATGCTAGTAGCACGGACAAATGGAGTTTTCCTGTGTGACTTACATACAGTATGATACAATAAGAAGGATTTCCAGGTAAACGAGCAAAAGTGCCAAACTTTGTAATGCAGTGTATGAATCCAAACGACCGCAGTCCTCTGTACAAGTATGTTTTTGCATAGTGTACACTTGTTAAAACCACCGCCTTTAACAATAGTAAAGAAAAATATTGCATTAGGTTTTAAATTTAAAATGAGTCTGTCTCCGTTGAGCAATGTTCACAATTAAAGACTGCAGAAGCTGGTAATTGGAGCCATCCCAGGTGTCCCTCACATGATCTTTACTGAACCAATGTCTAAAAAAAAATGTTGCACATATTTCAAATTTGCAAATGCTAAATATTCAAATTAACAATTATGTTCTCTCATTACAACTGACTGACTTTTGTTTATATTACATTAGAATAGCTACCCCTAACCCTATTTATTAATAGATAGATAGATAGATAGATAGATACTTTATAATGATCCAAGCTTTTTCACAGATGTGAGTTAAAGGAGAAATCTCTTTAAAGGAAAAAGGGTTTAATAACATGTGTTGCTAATCGAATGTGACCAGTTTTAGCACAAACCACTAATTACCTTATCATCATCATAAATAAAAAGAAATCGCTATTTCTATACCTCTAACAAGGCTCAAAATAGCATCACACTTTGTTATAAGCTGGTCACATTCGATTAGCATGAAAACATATCCCAGAGAACGGTCGACTCGGTACACGTGTTATTAACCCCTAGGTTCATTATGGGCCAGATTTCTCCTTTAAACTGGACTTTCATTAAGTTTTACACTTGTCACAATTTATAAAAGTAAGAAAAAACTAACACTTTTAGTTCCTTGCGTTTTTCATGGTGTCCCTGTGACTTTGGAGGGAAACAAATGTGGTACATCTATGATGTATGGGCTATTCCAAATGTTTTGCAACTAAAGAAAAGACTAACTTTTTTAATTTCAATGATTATACGTTTTTTTTCACCGTGTACAAAATATGATTGTCATAGAAACTTATTTATACAGATCATATTGACATTGTTAAATATTGGTTATCGGTATCGGCTAACATTTTCATATCGGTGCATCCCTAGTTTTACTCTTATGCTCTATTCAGTTGTGTCTTCTTTCACAGGAATATGTGAATAAATGATGATGATCAGATACTGTAAGACCAATGCTACCCTGCGGGACTCATCACAACACCACTTGTAAGGTAAAGGCTACCCATGTGTGTTTTGTGTCCTCAGGGAGAGAAGGGATTCAGCGGTACTGCTGGAGCAGCTGGAGCTCAAGGCGCCCCGGTGAGTTGATACTGATTACAGAATGCTGCATGAAGTGATTTTACAATGTGTGATATCTGTCAGGGGTTGAAGGCTTCAGTTATTTGATATTGAAGCTAAAACACTTCTGTGTAATGAATATGCAGCGATTACAAGTCAGAAACAAATTATGATGACAGATCAATGTAGCAATATAGACTGTTAGAGCATAATTCACAAAGTGCTCAGTGTTATAGCTCCTGATGAATGCAGAGGCAGACTGCTTACAAAACACAATTCCTGTTAACTCAGCATTCTGTAGATATAACAAGCAACTTGTTTTTAAATGGTCCCATAAAGATTTCAAGGACAGAGTAATCAGGACGTAAACATGAGAGCTCGGATTCATTGTCACTTTTACACAGTGTTGTCTGCTAGTAAACTCACTGCCCACACACACACACACACACACACACACACACACACACACACGCATACATGCAAGGGCAATGAGCAGTCAGGCTCGATTAACTGCCGAAAGAAATTAATTAATATGGCAAAATGTTCTATTTTTTGCAGTCCATGCTTTCTTATTAGGTCGTTATGACTAACTAACTATCCATACTGGAAGCAGAATGGTTTGTAAAAAAAATCAGTTAAACCTAATAGAAAAAAACTCGTTGACCTTATTTTTTTATAGAACAAGGCCATATCTGGATATCCTGTGATATTTGTTTTAAAATCCACTTTATAGGAGGTAGTGTCTACAGCAAAGCACACGTACAGATGTGCACAAACACACAAACTAGGGGACTTGTTTTTTTCTGTCTTTTCTAATTACACAGTTTTCAGTACTGATATCCAGACACCCAGTTTGTCTGGATGTAGATTGCACACGCTGTACAAAATACTGTGGACTCCCATGTTTACATGTGCATGTGAACACACACAGACCTTCACAGGTCCACAGTAGCAGACAGCGTCGCGTGCAGAGCAGCTCCCCACTGCATCCCAAAACCCAACCCTGCCTTCTCAATCAAGCTGATGTTTGCATGGAATACTGGGAAACAAAAACTGTGAATGCAGGTTTTATGATTGTAAATAGTTTTACTATATGACATTGTCCCGCTTGTTATTGCCTTGTAACAGAGGCTGCATTAAACGGTCTCTGTGTTCATTTGAGTGTGTTTGATCATCAAACATAGACACAACCAGGCAAACAATGCCTATATGTATGTAGTCACAAATGCATCCCTGAATGAAGGATGATGAGCAAAGCTGAAATGATCCAAACAAATATTGTAATACTGTATTATAATATGGGTTTGTTGCCTCTCTACAAGCAGGGTTAGAGCTGATGTCTTGAAAGTGCTCATATTGTGCTTTTTGGCTTTTTCCCTTTCCTTTATTGTGTTATATATCTTTTTTGTGCACGTTATAGGTTTACAAAGTGAAAAAGCCCAAGCAGAAGTGAGATGTCTCACTCTGTAGCTAAAACAGAGAGCTCAACACACAGGGTGAAAAGAGGAGCTGCAGCAATGTGCAGTACAACAAATATATGGTGTTTTTTGAAAATTAAACCATGTACACCTATTCTGGTACAACCTCTAAATACAATTATGAACCTGAAAATGAGCATAATATGAGCACTTTAAGTATCAGAGGATGGCCAGGCACATTTAATATCTGGTATACTATATGGAATGATGATATGATAGCAAGTGATGCTCAGATGTTTTAAACCTATACCAAATCACACTTTTTTTTTTAATTTCTTTTAAAAAAAGAAACAAAGCTAGTTTTTTTTTGTGTGCTACAATTTGTGTTAAGCTAGGCTTAACATGTTCTGGCCCTATCTTTGTCCTAAATGCACAGAGATATTGATAGATAGATGACAGTCATCCCACAAGAGCTCCAGTGCACACCTGTAATGTCCAGATTGACTCAATCTTTTTGTTCAAACTTCTTTGGGCAAACAAGGGGTGCACTGCCGCTACGGGTCTTCTAATCTGATTTTGGATTAGATGAAAAAAAGGTGCAGGCAATTTATTGAAATGTCACACTAGAGGCCCAGTCACATTAGCATTTAAAACAGTCGCTGTGTTCGAAATCACTTCCTCGTCCACTTATTCACTCCCTATATGTTAGACAATCAAAAGTTTACTTTAAATTCACTACTTTAAAGGCACTACTTTTTTCATCCCATTTGGGTGTTTTTTGAAGACACTGTATCCTTCAAAAATTCGCACTCAGAATTCATACATTAAAATAAAATGCTGTCCAGTAAAAACAATGCACTATATAATAAACAGGGAGTGGCTTCATCACTGTGACACTGTAAGTGAAAGTTTGAGACAATATTCATTAATTTTGATAGCATCGTGAAAATCTGTGGATCCGCTCATAGAGGTGAAGTAAATGTGCCATGTTATTCCAAATTTGCAGAACTCTAAAGTGAATGTATTTACCATTGCCCAATAAGTAAGTCCTGCATTCAAAATTATACTGAAGTAAAAGTACAAAAGTGTTGGCATCAAAGTACCAAAAATAAAAGTACTCATTATGCAGAATGGCATTTCACAATCATGTAGGTCTATATTATATTACTAAATTATAATTATTGATGCATTCATGTTTTCATCACTTTAATGCTGTAGCTGATATAGGTGGGACTTATTATTGTATGTACTTTTTTGTTTTATGTAGCTTAATCTATAATATTACATCATTATGTATTAGTTGGCTTGTATTTTGTATTAATATTCTACATTGTAAATCGGCAAAGTAACTAGAGCTGTCAAAGTGGAGTGGAGTAAAAAGTACAATATTTGTTTCTGAGATGGTGTCAAGTAGAAGTATAAAGTAGCATAAAATAGAAATACTCAAGTAAATGTAATTAGTTACATTAAACCACTAGAGACCCAGACAGTCCCAATAGAAGGAAGATATCATATTGATTTTATATAACTCAGCAGTTGATACAACTGGTAAACTTACGCTCTGGCTAGCGATCAAGCTAGCTAGCTACACAATTTAATTACTAACTCATTAAGCTACGAGCAACACCTTTTTTTCCCAAGGACATGAGAACCCTTTGCAGTGCCACTATATATATATATATATATATATATATATATATATATATATATATATATATATATATATATATATATATATATATATATATACAGAGATGGCAAAAGTACTCACTTCCCGTACTTAAGTAGAAGTACAGATACTTGTGTTAAAAAATACTCTGGTAAAAGTAGAAGTACTGATTTAACTTCTTTACTTAAGTAAAAGTAACAAAGTACAGGCTTTGAAATGTACTTAAAGTATAAAAGTAAAAGTAGCCTTGCGAATGACAACCACTTTTTATGCAAAGCTACTATGCAAAGTTACTAAACATAGATTAATTAAGAAGTTCCCCATACTTTTAGAGTTACACAGCACATTGGCCAGGAGTCATACTTGATGCCTCCTAGCCCATCTCCATACTACTAGTGCTAACGTTACCACCATCAAGCTGCAATTATTTGCCGCAAATGAATGCAGAATGCGGCCGAATCTGTCGAGTCGTCTTGTAGTGGTGCGTTACATGCAACGTAGCCTACAGTATATTCCCATCCAATTAGATTGAATTCGGTATTGATCACGTGAAAAATAATAACGGTAACTCCAGTGAAATTATTTGAAACTTACTAGTGAGGACTAGATTAGGACCGTATTTAAAGCTGATGCTGGTTTCAAACTTCGCCCCCCCCCCCAGGTGTGTCTGTAAAACACGGACAGAGACAACTTCTCTCTTTTGATGCTTTACAAGCAACGTGAAACCTAGCTAACAGGTGAAGAACACAAACAACTAAATCACTAGCTAACCTACTTTAACTGTGCAGGAACTATAGACCAATACAACAACAGGCTTACATGAACTGACAACATAAGTTATACTACTTACAGTTCTCAAGGACGCACACACACCATCTCAACTGATTATCCTCCGGACAGCGGTCTCTCTTTCTTTTTTCTCACTTTTTTCTGTGTGGCGCACGCGCCCGCTCGCGGTGTGAGGCGCGTGTCCGCGCTATTCTCCGACATTACGACCTCTTGTACAAAACTAAAGTAACGAGCCAATTTTAAAAATGTAAGGACTAGAAAGTACCGATATTCGTGTTAAAATGTAAGGAGTAAAAGTAAAAAGTCGCCACAAAAAAAAATAGTAAAGTAAAGTAGAAATATCCAAAAAATCTACTTAAGTACAGTAACGAAGTATTTGTACTTCGTTACTTCCCATCTCTGTATATATATATATATATATATATATATATATATATATATATATATATATATATATATATATATATATATATATATATTACAGTACAGGCCAAAAGTTTGGACACACCTTCTCATTCAATGTGTTCCTTTATTTTCATGACTATTTACATTGTAGATTCTCACTGAAGGCATCAAAACTATGAATGAACACATATGGAATTATGTACTTAACAAAAAGTGTGAAATAACTGAAAACATGTCTTATATTTTAGATTCTTCAAAGTAGCCACCCTTTGCTTTTTTGATAACTCTGCAAACCCGTGGTGTTCTCTCAATGAGCTTCATGAGGTAGTCACCTGAAATGGTTTTACCTTCACAGGTGTGCTTTGTCAGGGTTCATTAGTGGAAGTTTTTCCTTATTAATAAAAAAGCAAAGGGTGGCTACTTTGAAGAATCTAAAATATAAGACATGTTTTCAGTTATTTCACACTTTTTTATTAAGTACATAATTCCATATGTGTTCATTCATAGTTTTGATGCCTTCAGTGAGAATCTACAATGTAAATAGTCATGAAAATAAAAAGGAAACACATTGAATGAGAAGGTGTGTCCAAACTTTTGGCCTGTACTGTACATAAGCTTGTTTCCAGTTCAATAACATGGTAGCAATCTTAGCCATATTTAACAATGATTTGCCAAATTGATTGTTATTTGAAACTGGAATTCAGCTTGTAAGCAGCAAAGAATGATACGCTTTTAAAGCTTGTTAGACTGACCTTACAACATATAGGACTAAATGCTTGGTTGGGTTCTCTTGTGTGAATTGTTTTAGACTTGATGGCATTTGGTATTACAGTATTTTCCAATGACATTAGTCCGGCGCAGCTGTTGTTCAATCCCAAATTGAAAGTCTTCTTTGTTACTTTCTCCTCTCCCTACCTCATCTTTCGTCCTACCCTCTCCTGTTCTGCCCTCTGCTCACCTCTGGGTGAAGGTATGACGCTGTCTCGATAACCGGGATCTGCTAAAGACAGATCATGTATCCCTATCCATCCACAGACTTGCGGGTATGCTGATGAGAGATGGATGAGTAAGACGAATGTTATGATGCAGGGCCCCCGTCACTCTAATGTGAATTATTTGCTATCACCCTGATCGGTGCTCATGTTTTCTCCAGAGAAACGGATGCATCTCATATCTCAATCACTTTCACCATCACCACCAAGAACCTAAAAAGGCACAGAACTTGAATCAGTGTTAATAGTTTAGTTTTAATCCCAGTCAATCCACACTGAAATCTAATATTCATTCCACATCACCTTGCCATGATCTGACAAACCATTTGGATTGAATTAAAATTGTCTATTTGGCTTTTCTGAGATTAAAATGTGACATTGACTGATATCTTTGACAAACAGACTCAGAAAGGAAGACAGAGTACACAGGAAGTTGTCGTGATGTTAGAGAAAAAGCCCCGATGTTGTTACTGAGGTAAAGCCACCGTGTCAGACACCCACTGATATCCGGATCCATCAGACTACTTTAAACCCAGAGCATATCACTTATTTTACTTTATCGCACATACACACACAGCAAGCTTATCTGTAGTGGAATCATCAGTGCAGGTTCACATAGTCTGAACCCAAAGCACGTTGATCCTCCAGTATGATCCATTTGGATTTGTATAACAGGGAGGGAGACTTTAACAGAGCCAAAGCCTTTAACTTTTCCTAGATCATAGTCTAACATCTGTTAGCTGATGCATTAGATGACAGGACATACCATACTGTAACCCCTATTCATATTTACTTAATGAACTTATATCAGTACCATCTCCTGTGTTTAAAGACAGTTTCCAAATTGTGGGGATCTACTTGCCAAGACACAAAAATAGTAACAGACACTTCTCTTAACATTGGTGCACATAATTGGATATTTCCATCAATCTGTTTGAGGAGGATTTCAAATTTTAAAAGAAAGATATTAAAAGGAACACCAGCAATTTAAAAAAGCATTTAGATATTACCGAAAAGAGTTTTTTAATCATTAAAAGCACATGCAATAAACAGTGACAAATTTCACATAAATGAATTGCGGAACTTTCTTTGCATCCATTATATCCTGCAGCAGAAAGCACAAAAACCTGTACTGCCACACAACGCCACACTGTATGGTTCCATGTCTGTCTGTCAGCCTTGTTTTACAGCCCACTCAGTTGCCTTTAGTTTTCAGAAGTGTGTAACCTCTAATAGCATGTCTTGAAATAAGCCATGTGCATATCAATTGTCTGTAGGACGATGGACACACAAAGTGGCTATTTGTAACTTTCAATTTGTGTTAATTCTAGCGGCTCCTTTGGACAACCACATCGCGTAATCTGAAGTTAGTTTATGAATTAAATAGACATATTACATACCTGAGGGCCAATTCGGAGTCGGTGTTAAATCATTTACAATCCGGTAATTGTCTCCATCTGTTGAAAGCCCGACCGAGTGTGACTCAGGTTTCGCCAGTCGTCTTTCACTTTCTTTTTTAGCTTTTAGCTGTTCTTTGTTTATTTCCTTTTCTGTCATGGCCCTGCCCCAGTATCAGCCATAACTACAGCAGATAACTTCTAAAATTAAATTAAAATACAATTAGGCCTATATAAAGAAATCTCCTGCTACCTTTTACCTGCATACTCACTTAGGCAGGCTTTTCCGGTCTTACGCCGAAATCTGTGACCCGTCAGAATGTGTGCTCTGTAGCGCCATCTACCTGCCGAAAATCATTTTGTGACTTCACAGGAAAAATCGGACCAGGGCCTTACTAAAAACTATATGAAACTAGCATTCTTTTCACTGTTAGTCTTGTTTGCTGTTACATGTCATTTATGATCATCAGATGGAACATTACACAGTTTCAGAAACATTTAAAAGTTACATATAGTCAGTTTAAGAATAAGATGACAAGCTTACGTCAGGCCATTGATGAAAAGACCAAAAAGAGCTCAGAATAATGTACAGTACAGTTTCAAGGCAACTGAGCAAACATGATTATGAAGACTGTGTTAAATGTTTGAACGCTCCAGAACAAGCAAGTAGGTGGACCTTGGACAATTGGCAATCATAGCTATATGCTTCCAGTGCAGACACTGTGTGCATCCAGCAGAGGTTCAATGATTGGACTTAGGTGTGAACACACATGGTCACAGAGACCACTGAATGTTTAATGGTCTATCAATATTGTATTCGAATGAGGAATGTTGCATACCACAGCATCTTGACACAGTGTCACAATAATAATAATCTCTGTCAAACCCTTACTGTGTCGTCTACAGGGTGTCCAGGGACCTCCTGGCGAAGCTGGCCCAAAGGGACATCAGGTAAAATGTGATCTGACTGAAAGGAACTTGTCAGAATGGTTGGTGAATTCAATTCATTCCCTTCAGTTGTTTATTTTCTGTTCTTGAATGTATTTTTAGGGAGAGAGAGGCTTGCTTGGGCCACAAGGACCACCTGGACTAAATGGAACTCTGGTTGGTACAACATCATCACTCTTCAGTTTTCTTCAACATGCTGAAATGATTCAGTGATGATTCCCAGTATTTGTACATCATTTGTTTCAGCAAACACAATTGCTGCATGGGTTCATGTCACCTGTTACTGTACTAGTGAGTGTCGAGGCACTTTAGCATGTACATTCCATGCATTAAGGTTTCAGTATGCTAAGTGCTTTTCAGATCATCAAACAGCATCTGAAACCCCCTTCTGAATGAGGAATACATAGTTTTTGTAACTCTATGAAAGCCCACTTAGTGCAGCAAGTGGCCATGTGTGCAAAGGTGTTAAAATTAAGCACGGCTTGAACTTTTCTTTCAATGTCTCTGTTTAAAAAAAAAAATTGTACTGTTACTTCCGTCACATTTTGTGTATACAACCGAATGAACACTATGAAATAGGGAAAAGCTGTCAGAAAGTGAGCATTTGGAACACTATAAACGCTCTTAGACACGGCCTATTAAGTCTATTAGGGACATCCCACGACCTAGTTTGGTGGAAGCATATTGAGGCCTTGAGCACAGTGAAGCTCTTTGCTGGAAGGTGAAAAGAAGCAGCTGGCCACATGGAGGTAGCACATGTCTCTGAATTTGGTATTCCAAATTGGGAGAAAACTGTAAAGAAATCCCCTGCCCAAAACAAATCTTGAGTAATTAAAGGCTATTGACTATTGTCCCAATTGGCAGTGGAAGAGGGACATTTGGTCAAATGTTACCTTGTCCAAGAAACCTAGAAGGGGCCCATACAATCAGCTCACAAAGGCTTGCCACGACTGATCATGGTACAGATCCTGCATGCCTACTTGGCCCACATTAAATCCTTATGGGATCGAAACATATACAGCATATTCCAAATTGTGAAAATGTGAAAACAGGGTCCACCTGTTTTCACATTTGTCTTTGAGCAATGTAGCCTTAGCTCCAAGACTACAATTCACATTACTGTCTCTGCAGTGGGCTCATAATGGGATCATTAATTTAGCCCAGGCGCCATATGAGTCCATTTGATTTACTTTGCAATGCCATTAAGCTGGTGATTGGCTGTTAATTTAGAACTAGAAGTCAAATGAGTGTGTGTGGGTTTACGGCTGTACACACAGTCAGGGCACCCCCCTCTGGTAAACAAGATTACACACAGCCAGATGCAATTACAGCAGAGCACTGTGAATACACAGACCACCATGGTGATCATTGGACAATATGTCTGTATCTCTGCCGCCCTCTCGTGGTCAAAGTGTGACATTACAGATAGATGAGAGGACACTGAATGGACAGGCATTTACTTTAACATACATTAAAGGACACATTTTGATGGCCATGGATTTACATATAAAACAGAAACTGATTTTGTATTTTTTTCTGTATCCTGATCCAACTCATACTTTCTCTTTGGCATATAAGGCCTTGATAAAAAAAACAGCTAAAAGCTGGTGTAGCCTGCTGCAAAGATCTAAGTGCACAGAGGTCATCTTTCCACTAGTCTATATCCTTCGCGTTCCACTTCCAGGATTGCTCCGGTGCTGCATGTCTTTTCTGTTACCTTCCTCTTCCTCTGTGTTGGCGTTCTAACCTCTGGTGGATTTCTGAAGACTATGGTTAACTGCTCCTCAGATCTCTGCAGGGTAAATCCAGACAGCTAGCTAGACTATCTGTCCAATCTGAGTTTTTGCAGCAGCTCTGTCCGGAGTTTATCACCGCCCATGACGATTCTTATGGGTTTAAAGAAATGCCATTAAACCAGAGCACGTTTTCCTCCCATCCCTGAATGCTATGTGGAGTAGCCAGACCCTCCTTCAGTGTGCTTTGGAGGAGGGTCTGGCAAAGCGAGACTACCTTTCCACAACCACAAGCTTCATATTTTTGTCTTCAACCCCCTCTTTCTATTCCTGTCAGTAGAACAGAACACTGCTATGACATTCTGCCTGCAGTGGGTGGTTCTCTGACTTATCTGACACCCATTAAGACACAGACACATATAGAGTCAGGAGGAGGAAGTAGGATGAGCCACCCCTTGTATCTAGGCAACCACAATTAATAACCATACATAGATGTCAAACTAACTGTTTGACAGTTAGTTTGACCCAGCCATGGTCTTTCATATGTACATACTCATGGTTAACATTACATTGTATTGTATGTATTGTAAATGGTTTCTTATTGCTTTAACTTGTGTATTTTATTTTCCCATATTGTTACAATCACTGTGTTTCCGCAGCAAACTATTAAGTTTAAAAATGGATTGTGTTAAAGTACCAACTGAAAGGGCGTAAAATGTTCAGATGCAAATGTCCATGCATATATTTCAACCCTTAATCTTTGAAACCTTTCATTTCTAAATGATATATGTACTATTATATATGTAACCAAGAAGGTCTACATACACATGGTTCGACCCAACTGTGAACCCCAGGTTGAGCCATCAATTACGTCAACGTGTACAAATTATTTACAATATTTACAACACAAACCTCCATATCAATTCGATATCAGTTACATATACATCAATAGAGTGCAATCAAATACCTCAAAGAAACAAGACCCTCTGAATACACTGATCACAGGAAAAACCATAGCAAAATACTATGAACCCATAAAGCAAACAGGTAAATGATAAAGTAGCAAATAAACAAACATTACACTAAAATTAAGGATTAAGCAGACACAAAACAGTATTAATTTTGGGAACAGGGCCTAGTGAAAAGGGAGAAAGGCAGCCTTTTCACAAGTGGTTATCCAATCTTAGCTTAGCAACCGTACCTTGACAGGCTTTGGATTTCTCCACATGTTGAATCTGTGTCCATGTGGATTAGGGTAAAAATATGTATACAAAGAGAACAGAGGGTGATCCCTTTTTTTGCCTTTGAAAATTACTAAGAATTTGGAGTGTTACATTTGCCACCTTTATAATGTGGTCATGTGGTGTGGCATGTGAGAATGGAAAGCCTGACGGGTTTAGCTAATGGAAGGTTGATAAAAGGCCTTCAGCTGGGATTCACACCTGGTTGGAATTAGGTGAAGTCTATATAAGGAAGACCTCTATTTAGTGTGTGGGTGCCTTTTTTCTTAATAGAGTTTTTATATATTATAAATATATATATATATTATATATTATATATATATATATATATATATATATATATATATATATATATATATATATATATGCACACACAACCGGTCAGAAATTTCCATTCCACTCCATTATAGACAGAATACCAGCTGAGATCAGTTGCATTGTTTTTTTAACCAGGGCAGCAGTTTTCAGATTACATTATGTGCTTACATAATTGCAAAAAGGTTATCCAATGTTTTCTCAGTTAGCCTTTTAAAATGATATCAGATTAGTAAACAGAATGTGCCTTTGGAACATTGGATGAATGGTTGCTGATAATGGGCAATGTAGATATTGCATTAAAGATCAGCCACCCACTCAGATCAGATGGTATTCTGTCTATAATGGAGTGGAATAGAAATTTCCAAGTGACCCCAAACTTTTGACCGGTAGTGTGTGTGTATATATATATATATATATATATATATATATATATATATATATATATATATATATATATTGGGATGTACATACACTACTCAAGCAAATATGTTTATATGTGAAATTTGGAATTGGGATTGATTGGTATTCATATTAGGGGCATTCTAGGAGCTGAATCAACAAAAGAAACAACAAATATACTGATTTGGGCAACAATAGTACATTGACAATGATACTCACATTTTTATGGTTTGGCTTTTTTTATTGAAAATATTACCTTTTTTCTCTTACAGTCAAACAGATTACTGGAAAGTATATTTATTTGTGTGTGTGTTTCTCTGGTGAAGGCATGTGGGAAGATAGAGCTGGGCTCTTGATACAGCACAATGCTCTGTTCAATATGCAAACTGGTGTGTGTTTGCGCGCACAAAGTGTGGACGTGCATGAATTTGTGTGTGTGTGTGTGTGTGTATGTGTATGTGTGCGCCTGAGCCATCTCATTTCTCCCTCAGTGCCTCCTGACTAAGCCGTCACGCACTCTGTCACATTCAGCCCAAAGCACCGTTCCTGTCTCTTTCATCTCATTCTCTCGCTCTCTTTCTCCCTCTCACTCCTCTCCTCCCTTTTCCCTTTCCTGCCCTCCCTCTCCTTTCCCTTCTCTCCCCCAATTTCTCTCTCCGTCCAGGGAATCCAGGGCCCCCGGGGGCCGCCCGGAGAGATTGGCCAAGATGGTCCCAAGGTCTGTGCGTTGAACGTTATAATTAGTTATTATGCTAATGGCCTGCTGCTCCCCAGCCGCTCGGCTGTTCTCAGCCTGTTCTAATGCTTACCCTCCCTCCCTGTTATGTTGATGTTCCCGTAGAGAAAACTGCATTTTGCTGAGAGGGAGGCAAATTGTAGGTGTTTCTAAATATGTGATATATGCTATTCTGCCAAGGACGGCTCATATTCGGACTGTTGATGTGTGTACACTTGTATTTCTCTCGTTCAAAGAACAAGTTTAAGTTTGACTCTTTTAGACATTTATGCAAAGTGAGGGTAACAGTATTTTACATAATTAGGGGGTTAGTTAGAGATTTAAAGGGTACTCCAGTGATTCGTTATTGCTATCTTTTGTAAAGTTGGGGGATTTGCAAGAGACAAGTGAACAAAAATGGTCAAAATCAAAGAAGCAGAGACTGTAATATCCTGACTTTTAGCCCCCAAACTGCAAAAATACCAAATAAACTAATCCTTATCTGTAAAGTCAGTGGAGTGCCCCTTTTTGCAAAGACTAGCACAAGGGGCATTTTCATATTTCCCTGACCTTGAAATGCAGATTTCCTGTCCCTTTGGAATTTGTATAATCAGGGCACAGCATGCGCGACATGCAGATGGCAGGAGAGTGAGTGAACGATTTGAATTTCATGCTTATGAAGGTGAACATGTGGTCGTTGACAGTGTGCTGAGAAAGAGAAATGGCACCTGACAATTCAGTAAATCGATCAAAGTAAACATAAATAGATAAATAAACATACAGCCTAAATAAACACTTTTTTTAACACATCCCTATCAGGCAGTGCTATAAGTGCTCATATTATGCTTTTTGGCTTTTTCCCTTTCCTATATTGTGTTATATATCTTTTTTGTGCATGTTATAGGTTTACAAAGTGAAAAAGCCCAAAGTCCCCCCCCTACCCCCCCAAAGGGACTTACCATCTCCAACAGAAAACACTGTTCACAAACTGCTCCAAACAGCTCTGTTGTAGTCCAGCCTTTACTAGAGACAAACGTGGGTCACTTTGGAACACACGTTATAATGCTCACCTATCTGCTAGTGTGGCACGCCCTCATGCTCTGCTTCTGACTGGCTAGTAGTCCTTACCTAGGTACTGTCAGAGCACGCCCTCATGCTCTGCTCCTGACTGGCTAGTAGTCCTTACCTAGGTACTGTCAGAGCACGCCCTCATACTCTGCTCCTGACTGGCTAGTAGTCCTTACCTAGGTACTGTCAGAGCACGCCCTCATACTCTGCTCCTGACTGGCTAGTAGTCCTTACCTAGGTACTGTCAGAGCACGCCCTCATACTCTGCTCCTGACTGGCTAGTAGTAGTAGTAGTAGAACCTGAAAATGAGCATAATATGAGCACTTTAATGTTTAATGCTCTTTTGCACTACTCCATCTGCACAAACTGTATATAGTATATATATATATATAAACTGTATATATGTACTACCCTCAGTATTTTTACTTGGACTATTGTTTTGTATTGCATTACTGCCATACTACTTAGACATCACATTGCACAAACTGTTTATTGAATATATTCGACCTGTATTTTTGGTAGACTCTTGACTGTATTTTGTACGTTTATATTTTGCGTATTTAATGTTTAACGTTTGTGCTTTGTCTTGGCCAGGTCATCGTTGCAAATGACAATTTGTTCTCCATCGGCCTTACCTGGTTAAATAAAGGTTTAATAATAAATACATTTTGCTTTATCAACAGTGCGATTGATTGATTTTGCGAGTTCTACTCAAAGTGGACACTAGCCTGGGAACCAGACGAATCTGTAAGCTCATGTTTTATTAGTTCTGGCAGATACGTCTGGTCCCCCTCTCGTTCAGACAGATTTTGAACCACCACTGTCATACCTTGTGTGACTGACACAGTTGTTTAACCAGGAAGAGACCAGTAACGTGACTGGCTAAGAGCATAGTGATTAATCACCACATGCTGTGATTTATATTCCACTTCAGACAACATTTTGTGCATGCTGCCCTCTGCACAGCATGCAACCACACTCTGATATGCTCGCACTGATCGGTGTGCTGGTCTTTGTAATGGTTAAAATAGAGCCATATGATTTGTGTTTAGGAATGAGTGTATTTAACAGAAGGCCTTCAGAAGTATTGTCCGACAAATGTGGTGTGTGTTTTATTTAGGGGAAGGGTGGAGACCCAGGGGTCACTGGTCCTATTGGTCCACCAGGCCAGAAGGTGAGTAGAGCCGGAGATTATCGACCAAATAATTATATAATTATAGGCATTTACATCATACCTAGTGTCGCTAGATGATTGTTTTTTTTTTACCAAAATGTCTGGTTTTAAGAGTTAAAGTGGGGACAAACAGTAGTTAGCCTAGCTACCTAGCAGGGGGAAACGGCTAGCTTGGCTCCATCCAAAGTAAAAAAAATCCATCTACAGACACTTCTATAGCTCACTAATTAACTAACACGTATCTGAGAAACAGGGAGGGAGGGAGGGAGAGCCAGGGTGTCTGTTATTATTGTCCACAGTTAATATAATTAATTACATGCTTTGTAAATAATTAATTTGAATGAATTGCATACATCAATATTTGCCATGAGAACCTTTTCAAAATATTCAAATGGATTTTTGGTAGATGAGTGAACCCATCAATAGACATAGGGCTGGACCTGAATATGAGCTCAGTGTTGAGTGTGAGAGTCTTTGTGTGAGAATCTGCATTGCATTTTTGCTGTCATTGTTGGGTTTCTCTGCTTTCCTTTGATTTCTGATCTCTCTCTCTCTCTCTCTCTCTCTCACACACACACACACACACACACACACACACACACACACACACACACACACACACACACACACACACACACACACACACACACACACACACACAAGACTCTGCAGTCCGCAAACCTGTTCTCTCACTACCAATATTAGCTGCTGCTCTGTTTCAACAAGTTTAAACTGAAAAAATGTGCATGCAGACTGAAATTCAGCGTGCTGTTCTGTCTGGATTAGGCTCTGAGCAGAAGTCTTATATGGTGAAAACGCTCTGAGGTCTGTATGGCTATTGTAAGAGCCAATCAGTGCCCTTGGTATAAATAGGAACCAATCTTTGGTTCCTCGGGTGCAACGTGGAAGCACATACAGTTTTTTGGCTTTAAATGTAGAGGCTAAGCCCAAGCTTTAAGCCCCTGAGGTGCTGTTCCACGGGTAGAGTAATTGACGCATTTTTTACCTTTTTGATCAGTGAAAGTCCCAATCATATTTGCATTTAAAATCCTTTGGTTCCATTTATTTCCATGTTCTTAGTTGGGTTTCCAGACAAATCACTGCTCGTATGTATGCCTGTGTAGTGTTGTGGTGTTGGTGTGCATGTGTGTGTGGTCAAAAACTGTATGTGCTTCCGGGGTTGCGCCCGAGGAACCAAAGATCGGTTCCTATTTATACCAAGGGCACTGATTGGCTCTTACAGCTATACTGTAGCAGCCTGCTGTCGCTGGCTGAGTCCTTCCCATGTCATGCTTGTTAAGCCCAGTGAATGAATGAGCAACAGTTTTGTCATCCGCTTCCATCATGTTTACAGTGCTACGTACGTGCGGACGGTTGTGTATTCAGTGATATACGGGGTCAAGGGGCATCATAGCGCCTGATTCATCCAACCCGTTGTTTTTTTTTACTTTGACAACAACATATGTTTATGATACTTGGAGATTTTGTTCGGCAAGTTCATCTCCACAAAGGAACACCACAGAAGTAAAAAGCAAACGTTTGCAACAGATTTTGCGTGTTTGGTATAATGTCGTCCCATTTACCAAGTTGTTAGCAGCCGCCATTTTTAAATCTAAAAATGTGTATGTATTTTATGTTGGGAACAAAATGTGTAAATCGCTTAAGCTTGAGTTAACCACAGACTTTATTTCAGGCATCCGACAACAAAAAAAACAAAAAACATTCAAAAACCCATTGACTTTGAGACGAGGGAACCAGAAGGGCAAAAATGCTAATTCAGGATTTAGGACTGATTCCTGCAGCACTCTGTAAGACTTTAGAAATAGTTTCAGCATGTAACTAATTATTTATATTTCTGGAAACTTTTACTTTTACTCCACTACATTTCCCCTAAGCATCTTAGTTACTTGTTACTACAAAATAAAATCAGAAGTAATTTGTTACACTGGAAAAAAGCAGGTTTGGCGAATCTTTGCTCCTAAATTGCCAATTTAATGCACGCTCCATTCCAGTTGGTGACGTAATGTCTGTTTGTTGCCAAGCGGCAAAAAAAAAACATAGGCCAAAACTAAAGAAGAAGAGGAGGAAGCTGAATAACTGATAGTGTCATGGAAACACCTGCTGTAACAGATGATCACCCCTCCTATCAGTAGATACTTGTACTTTTACTCAAGTATGACTTTCAAGTACTTAATACAAGACTGCTTTAGACAGAGCCCCCTCTTTCTGGTCTTTATGCTAAGCTAGTCTAATCGCAGTTGGTGCTCTAGCTCCATAGCTGATGCGCATTGGTATACATCTTCTTATTTATCCCTCAGCAAGAAAGCACATGTCCCAGTCGGAAACCCTCTAGAAACTCCTGAGTCACTTCAGAACAAAGTATTAGGTGTAGGGACCAGTACTGGTTCCCTTTTTTCCTCTCTCTAGCTGTGTCCCCACGTTGCTGTATTTGACACTCCACATCCACTCTCGGCTACCATTGTCTGTTTGTTCTCATTCTACCAACCAGTTTTACTACTACTACTACTACTACTACTACTACTACTACTACCACTACTAGCTACACTTTTTCTGCTCCCTTGTTGGATTACAAACCAAGGCCGGATGGTTCCAACTGTTTTCTAGAGAGAAATAAATAGCCAGTTTTAGGGGAATACCACAACACACTGTATGAACCGTGTCATTTTCTTAAATGCCAGCCATTGATTTCCAGACCACAGTAATATTTCACCTCTGCAGGGCTCAACAGGGGAGTCAGGTTTTCCAGGGCTGCCGGGTGCCATGGGGATGCCGGGGTTCAAAGGTCACAAGGTGAGAGTCAATTCATATAATAACATACATAAACCAATTAAAAAAAATGACCTGGATGGTTTTGTTTGGACTTAATGAAGTCTACAATTGGCAACAGAGGCGACGCTTTATGAATGATTTATAGCTTTGGCCGTCAGGATCACATTTACATGTACTGTATGTTGACAGCTTAACATAATGCATACGTGTTAATGTATTATTCATTTTATGCTTAGATGACATGACTAACTTCAATAGTGCTAAAGGTTGTCCTTCACACTTCAGAAGCAGCATGCCCATGCTCAGTGGCGGATACTGTACTTAAGTCCAAATGTTGATGAGTCTTACTTTTTTCATGCCACTTTCTACTTCTACTCTGCTACATTTCAGAGAGAAATATTGTAGTTTTTACTCCACTACATTCATCTGTTACCGCTTTAGTTACTAGTTACTTTACAAATCAAAAAACACAAAATACATTCGATTTACAAATACAGTGTTTTATTATAAATGAAACTACCCAACAATATAACGGCCTACAAGTCCGGCTGAGATGATTAGACCATTAAACCCTTGATTGACACAACTGGTTGGATCGTTTCCAGTCTCTAAAATGTTAATTTATTTTCTGCATTGAGTACTTAACATGCTGCATTTGATTTTCTTTTGTACAGTAGGTCTACTGTATGTTATCAACAGGACAGCGATGCTCATGATGGCTTTTTTGTCATGATGAGGGCAAAATTACTTTTGTCAGAACATAAACGGGGAGGCTGTGGCTCAGTGGTAGAGCGGTCGCCTGCCAATCGGAAGGTTGGTGGCTTGATCCCTCGCCCTGCAGTCCCATGTCGAAGTGTCCTTGGGCAACCCCGAGTGCAAATGCGTGTGAATGTTTATCTGATGAGCAGGTGGCACCCTGTGCGGCAGCCGTGGCCACAGTGTGTGAATGGCGAATGGTTGAATGGTTCCTGTACTATGTAAAAGCGCTTTGAGTAGTCGTTAAGACTAGAAAAGCGCTATATAAATACGGTCCATTTACATAAACCTGAAATTACAGTATGTTCAATGTATTTTTAGGGCGAGAGAGGTGAGACGGGCTCTAAAGGACACCAGGTATTGTACTTTTTCTTCACACTATTAACTGGAAAGTCATATGCACACACAGATATGTGAGAAAGGGGAGAGAGAGAGAGGGGGAAGACATGCAGGAAATCGTCACAGGTTCGGAGTCGAACCCTGGTCCTCTGTGTCGAGGCATAAACCTCCATATATATGTGCACCTGATCTAGCCACACGATTCCTGTTTTAAAAAATAAAAATGAACTGAGAATGACGCAATTAATTGTTGCGTCAACCCAATGTCGATAAAGCAGAGTGACCAGCTGATGAGAGCACCAGGGGGTGATCTCAGTGAACAGAGTGGACAGCACGCGGAAACTGTTGAAGCTGGAATGTGCTACTGGAATTATAACCCTTTTCAGTGTTATGAAATAACAAGTTAGAAATAGGGCCTTTTTGTTGCTAACACTTAATAATAATGGAACATGAATTATCATGATTCCATGCATGACTTTAATCATATCAGTGTTTTAAGATGGAGCAGGTCAGAACTTTATTTGAAGGGCCACAGACATGATGAAGTAATAAAGAAGTCATGTGTTATTAACCATGATTAATAACACTACAATTATTTTGAATGAAGGTACACTGCTGTGACTGGTCAGCTTTGCGAAGAAGACATGAACATCATTAATAAATCAGAAATCATGATGACTGAAATACCTTCATTGATGCATTAAAGTGATGGTTCGAGTAATTCACCCTAGGGTCCTTTGCAACATGACCTCGAGCCAAACACCCCCCCAGAAGCTTTTTTCACCTGGGTCTAACATTGGGCGAGTTAGCTAGAGTAGCGTTATCAGTATGACCCTTATCGCAAAGTTACCCCCTAATAATACGGAAATGATACCAAACGTTGGTACAAATAGGTTATGCTCTCATAAAACGATGGATTGGAAAGTTTGTAAGTACACCAGAAGTTTATAATAATACTTGCCTGCTGCCTTCTGCTCTCTGCTGTTGTTGTTGTTGCAGATGAGTGCTTAGGGTCGTCTACAAATTACAACACCGAAAAGAGATGCAACAAAAATATGTATTAATTTAATTTTTTTTTAAAGTAAGTGCTGTAGTATAACTAGCAGGAGACAAGTAATAATTGAGGTAAGTTTGGAGACATTACCTTATTTAATCATTGAATTAATAAATATTTTTGTTGTAACTCTTTTCGGTGTAGTAATTTGTAGACGGCCCTAAGCACTCGTCTAACTGCAGGTAGCAGCAGCAGCAACAACAACAGAGAGCTGAAGAGAGCAGGCAAGTGTACATAAACTACTGGTGTACTTACAAACTTTCCAATCCATCGTTTTATGAGTGCATAACCTATTTGTACTACTGTAGACGTTTGGTATCATTTCGGGCATTATTAGTGGGGTAACTTACGAGACACAAACGTGGGTCCATTAGCCTCTGCGCTAAGCTATTCAGCTGATAACGCTACTCTACGCTAACTCTCCCAATGTTAGACCCAGGTGAAAAAAGCTTCTGGGGGGGTGTTTGGCTCGAGGTCATGGTGCAAAGGACCCTAGGGTGAATTACTCCGAACCAGTTTAAGTAACGCATTGTTCCTGCATTAAGTCATGCATGAGATACTATTAATCCTTGTACATTACTGATAGTTCATGAAGTACTACATGCATGAATTCATCATAATCATGTACCATTTAAAAAAAAAAAAGTCCTATTTTTTTAAGCTTTGTCTCTTGGCTGCCTCTTTAAATTTACACTTCTTAAACCCACTTTTGTGCTTGTATTCCATTCCAATTCCATTCTCTGTCTTGAAACCCAGTGTCAATTACAATAAACCAATGGGCCGATCTCCCTGTTTTATGGGCCGGTCACACTGGGTTTGGCCCGCTACGACCCTCCGTTCCTGAGACGCATCCATTTTTCCTGTTTTTGTCTTCTGTGTCGACACAAAAGACCGTAGCGCCTCGAAACCAACGTCTATCTGGGGGGGTTTTGGGAACGGTGAACACGCCAGCCTTTGCCCCGTATCGCTATGACCTTCCGTTATATCTTGTAAAACATATAAAATCCTGTATCTACTTTTAGAATAGTCATTTTCAGGAAAGGTCAAGTATGAATTTAGTAAAAAGGTCAACCTGCAAGTTGCTCTTGAAGTAGCACTGATTTACATCATCCTATAAGTGGTAATTAGGGCACTTGGCATGTTTGAGTAGGCTCCAATATCTTCTACTAGTGTGAGTGTAAGAAGCCAAACTAATGCAATACTATCATAATATCAGTGTTAATACAGTCACATGTACACATGGTTTTCTTTTTTATATTTTCTTTTTATTATAGATCTTCTTATTAGCTATACCTGTTTTTTCACTGTCACAAAGGGCTGGGGCCTATTCCAGCATTAACACCTCAACATTGTAGCAACAAGAAGCCGTCCTGTTGGACTTCTACCATTGTAACCACAGCATCAGTCACAAATTGAACAATCAAAGTGTGTGATGAATAGTCTGACTGAGTTGCTTCCCTTTATGTGCACTAATGGAAAAGAGTGTAAGAGCCCAGAGGAGCAGAGTACGGAGAGCACAGCCACACATGAGATAAAAAGTCAGGTTTGTAAAAGGTCACCACTAGCCAATTCCTATCCCCTCTCTCCGTGGGTTTCTCTTATTGGCTGCTAGTGGTAATCATGACCTTTTCTCCACTGTCTCTCTCTCTTGCTCTCTCTCTCTCTCTCTCTCTCTCTCACACACGCGCACACACACACACACACACACACACATACACACAGAATGAAGACATGGACCACCACACAGTAACACATACACACACCTAAATCGCCACACCCGTTGTTGCACACACATTTAATCTCACCCTTGAAACACACACACACACACACACACACACACACACACACACACACACACACACACACACACACACACACACACCACATGAAGCCATACCAGCAGGTATGTAAACTGACCCATACAAACATTCAGTTAATCATGATGTATCTCTTTGCAGGGGGAGCCAGGCAGAGATGGAGATCCAGGGACTCCTGGTGTACCTGTGAGTGAAGAGTCATACTGCTTCCACTGGGTGGCAGTGACGCTTATGTTTCTATAGGTTTAATGGGGATTCTGGGTTTTAATAATGTGTGTTTGTGTGTATGTGTGCAGTTACAAGGAACAAATGTCCCCGCAAGGACAGGAAGATAAGGAAGAATACGGTGGCCAGTCCTCACTTACAATGAGCTAATTTGTGGTTAGAACTTGAGTTTTAATTTTTTGTAAAGTCTGTCCGTAGTTAATATCATAAATCCCCTGATACAAGTCACCACAAAGACTTTATCACAAAATAAATATGATAATAATGAACTCTACCAATATAACACCTCTCTAAAAGTGACTTTACAAGGTACTTCACGCGATTAAAATCCGGCAGCATATAAAACACATAAAAATGCAATAAAAGACTGAAGAGAAAACAGTGCAAGCAAACAGCAGAGCAGAATTCAATACAATACTAAAACTGACTAAATGAGAAGAGACAAACTAAAAAATGAGGGAATAAAACAGCAAGGAAGACAGTAATGTAAAATCATAAAATCAAGGACAGTTATTCTGATAAAGTAAACTTTCAGCAGGGACACAGAAAGAGTTTACTGACTAAACTGAGCTAATCTGTTTAGGAGAGTTGTTCCAGAGTCTCTCTGCCCTCATGGCAAAGCTTCAGCTCGCTTTGGTGTTTAGACTCAACCTCTCAACTACCATATGAGGATCATAGTGTCACGGCACAGATTATTGGCTCAATGCAAAGACTAGTGGTGTTAACGGACCACAGTTAATCCGTGGTCCGTACGGATCACACTCACGGTTCGGAATGCCTGTGAACCGCGGATCAATTGCAAAGTTTAACCATAATAATAGTGTGAAATAACTTTTACTTTCGCTGTTACTTAACGTAGGCTGATAAATCTCTCTCTCACCAGTGCCTACACGACCGGTACCGGAATAGCAACGCAGATTTCGGTGCCTCATTTTGGTGCCACTTAAGGCGCTGACACACCAAGCCGACAATTGGCCGTTGGGCAGTCTGGCGAGGTCAGTGACTCGAGTCTGTTCGCTGTGTCCCGTGCCGTCGTCCGTCCGATGAGCCGTCATCATATTTGACATGTATAATCTGCGGGGTAGGCACTGCCGGCAGTGGGACTCAAAAGACCCATCTGATTGGTGGAGTGCTAACCCAGAAACGGAGAGCGGGATGTGTGACTATTTTAGTACAATATGAGATTGAATATGACAGCTTGGCTTTGAATTTCCGGCGAAACCAGACCCACGTGACGCGGTCGTCCAATCAGCTGCCGGTTTTCATTTTTGGGCGACAATACAGATTATTGCCGCCTGCTGTTATGGATACGTATTACGTTTAGTCTCTTCAGTGTGTTCCGAGGCACTTTTTGGACCAACATTTTGGAGACTGACTAGTCTGACTGGCTTTTCTGCCGACGGTTGGCCGTCTGGTTGGTGTCGGCAGCTTTAAATGCCTGCGCTGCTCTCTGATGCTCCGAAACAGACGTTAGAGGCAACAGAAGCATCGCTGCATGTCACGCTAGTTAACACTAACGGTACACTTGGCAGGTAACGTTGATGTTACCGTTAACTAGTAGCTGGATTAAACGCGGTTAAAACGCTGACAGCTAAACGGTGTAAACGTGTGACTGTATTTCCCTGGAGAGGCTTCCAACAGCGGGACGTACAACAGTCTGTCGCTAAAGCTATGAGCTAAAAGACACAAACTAGCACTCTGGTCACTGCTGTTGTTGGAAAAACAACAGACGTGAATGTTGCGTTTACTTGAAACTGGTAAACCTCGTTTAAAGTTATTGTGAAATACTCTTTTCTCATCTGCTTTTGTCATTTAACTGGTGAAAGAAGTTAGTATTGTTAAAGGCTATTGTTGTTACATTTTTAATGAATCATTTAAATTCCCCCCTTTTTTGTGCTGATGCAAAAATGTATCCAATCCGTGACTCAAAACCCGTGGTCCAATCCGAACCGTGAGTTTTTTTGATCCGTTGCACCCCTATCAAAGACCCAATGCAAACACTCAGGCATGGCAGGCTGAATTACAGGCATTTAACTAGAAATCAGTGGTCAGTTTACAGATGTACAGTTGGCAATTATAAAATTCTAAACGGGCAAACAAATCTGACAAAGTGAAGGCACAGGGGCAGGTCAGAGACAGGCAGCAGGTCTAAGACTTGTGAAGAATGAAAGGGAATTTCAAAGGAATCGCCACTTGACCTTTGCCTTTGTATTAACTGCTCTACAAAAGAGGCATGGTTGTTACACAGGTACAAATACATCTTTTTTATAAACGTGTGAACTTACTGTCCAGTGAGTGACTGTGCTAACGTGCTTGATAATTGATAATGGTGGCTAATAGTTTGCGGGATGGCAAGTTCAGAGAGCTATTGCTACCATTGTGTCACAGCTGAGACACAGTAGGCTATGATGTTATTTATAACATTAACAATGAATCTGTTCTATTCAAGTGTCCCAGTAAGCCATGACAGTGTGACGGTTAGCCGGCTTGAACAATACCAGGACCCTGAAACTGAAGCAGCTAAATGGAATTCATAATTGATTTTATTAATTACATTTGTGCTATTCCTATTGTGACATGTCAACATGTTTTCTGACTGACTAGTGCTAGCATCTTCCCAGCTAGTGTTAGAGGGGTAAACTTGTAAAAAGATGAGAAAGAAAAATTCTTCATGAATAATTTCACAAGGTAAGGCTTCGTAAGGAGAGAGAAGCAGAATTGCATAATTGATTTAACCTGTTCATCCATGTTGAGATTATCGTCCTCATCAATAATTGGTAATGAGCAAACATAATGGTATGAATCGATCTGTGATCTGCAATTTCCAGCTTTCAAGCCAAGCTTTGTAATTTACACATTTCAATGGGAATGTTGCCAAATGAGTAGCATTTAAGAATTGATCGGTAAGTATCGATTACTGAGGAATCGAGCTTCACTTCCCTAGATGGGGTTTAGACAATAAATCCAGTGAGGTGTGTGTGTGTGTGTGTGTCTTTTCACACAGCAGTAGCGATATTGCAACATGTGAAGACAGAGTTGTGTAGTCCTGTCAATGACACTTGAGACAGATAAAACGATTGTATTTCTCAGTATGCAGCTTAATGTTCACACTGTAATTCCACAGGGTTGAGAGCAGCCTATCCTCCTTGTGACACACTCTTAAGGCTAAATACATCAGTGAATCACAAGTTTGTCACTGCTGAAATGTATAAGACATATGTTTGCCTTTAGACAGACTTCCCAATACTTACTGGGAAAAATATATATGACTACACTGCAGTTCAGGAGACGGTGTGTTCTGTTTTCCGGGTTTCCCTTCTCATTACCACTTGTCTTCTACTGGAAAGTAAAGTGGCGCTCAGATTACAGTGCAGAACTCTGTTTTTTGCAAAGGCCTACAAGACTACAATGTGAGCGTTGCTCTGAGATAATTACAGATTGAAACAACATTTTTGTATCAAACCTGTTAGCTGCATCCGAGGGCTCATATTTTGCAAAGCAAATGTTAGATGGCAATACAGATTGAGTTTGCTCAGTTGCAATGGAACTGAAGATATTAGTGTTCATACATATTTTAGCATCTCTAGGATTTATCATCCATGCTGTCTAAAAAGTCAAGGTTGACAGTTCATTCTAATGATATACAGTAAACCAGAATCACACCTTATTACATGGAAGTTTTGGCACAGGGCAAATTTCAGCAGATCACATACATACTGACATGCATCCTGTGTAGACAGGGGATCGCAGCCAATCACAGGAAAGTGTTACTGAATGGAAAAGTGTTACTTCATGAAAAGAGTATGGCAGAGCAGCTAAAGGCAAAAAAGTGGGAAGTGGGCCAACAAACAGATATAAGGCTTCTGGGAACACTTAGGCACCAAAATTGGCTACAATTGCTGCTGTTGATTATCAGTGTGGATATGCAACTTCACAGTGTGGGTACATGTGACCCAAAGAGGCAGGCCATCTCATCTCTCAAGAGCCTAAAGCTTGTTTATGTGGAGCGTTGTAGCATGAATAGCTTTAAATGACGTTTGGTGAGTTTCTGTACTCATCCAGAACTGGACTAAAACTCCTAGTTGACATTAGTTGAAACCCCAGGACTGCTAATTTATTTATGATAATATAATACTGGCCCAGTCCTGGAGAGTCAGGAACTGCACCAGTGGACACAACTAGAGATTCTCATCTACAACTAAAGCCACTGATCAAAGGATACTGAAACAACAGGAAAGAAGAGTCTCACCGATATCCTGCTGTGAGAAGTGTGTGCTCCAACACATGTAAGAATGCTTTGATGCTTTATTATGTGACCGCATCCTTGATAATGTGATTGCTTTTCAATGGTTTGATGTTTACACTATTGTACTATGTTTTAATGCTGAATAATAATGTTAGCTATATTTGTATTCTACATGCAGCTAAATATCTCTAGGTTTCTATC